>NW_020884948.1:884957-975907 GCF_003945725.1 Corapipo altera
TACACCCATCCAATGATGAATCGGTCCCAGCTGTTCTAACTAGGACAACTGCAGCCACAGTGCAGTATTTGCCTTCTACAGGAGCATCAGACTAGGCAGTATGGACCACTTGCAGGAGTGGTTCAGACCCTGGTGTGTAGCACATCTCCATGCCCTTCAACAGCAGCTTCAAGGCTTAGGTTTTCACTACAATGCAATAGCAGCTTTTCCACAACCATTTCCATAGAAAGACGAAGGAAATTCTTTCCCTGTGTGATAGTTTTGACTGGGGTGGTGTTAATTTTCTTCACAGTGGCTAGTATAGGGCTATATTTTGGATTTGTGCTGAATACAATGTTCATAACAGAGTGATGTTTTTGTTATTGCTGAGCCGGGCTTACACGGAGTCAAGGCCTTTTCTGCTTTCCGTACTGCCACGCTGGTGAAGAGGTTGGGGGCACATGGGAAACTGGGAGGAGACACACTCAGGACAGGTGACCCAAATTAACCAAAAGGATATTCCATACTATATGACATCATGCTCATTATGTAAAGTGGGGGGAAGAAGGAGGAAGAGAGGATGTTTGGAGTTTTGGCAGCATTACGCATGATGAAGCCCTGCTTTCCTGGGGATGGCTGAACACCTGCCTGCCAATGCAAGTAGTGGAAGAATTCCATGTTTTGCTTTGCTTACATATGTGGCTTTTGCTTTCCCTATTAAACTGTCTTCATCTCAATGCATGAATTTTCTAGCTTTTACTCTTTGAATTATCTTCTCCATCTTGTTGGTGGAGAGTGAGTGAGTGGCTGCATGGTGCTTGGTTGTTGTCTGGGGTTAAACCACGACACCCTGGCATAAAAACTTCTGGTAAACCATTAGTTGCAGTTCAGACTCTTTCCCAAGTCTTCTGAATTTCTGCTGAAAGCTTTCCCTCAGTTTGCAGTGGGAATTCTTCTTTTCCTCAAGCATTGGCTCTGGACACAAGGCCATTCAGCATGATTAAGGATGCTCTTGGCACTGCTGGTTTATTTCTTTCACCCAAAGTCCCAGAAACCTAGGGGAAATCGTAAACCCACACTGTAGGCCAACAGAAAGCTCCTTTCAGTTTCAGTGAGATTCCCATTTTGAATTTTTTTTTACTGTGGGTTTCTCAAGCTAATGAGAATTTAAAATAAAATTTAAATGAAATTAAATTAGAAATTTTATTTGAAAATTTAACCTATATTGTCATTGACACAAACATTGTTCCCAAAATAATTGTTTTCCTACTTGTAGTCAAGCTTTTCCTCTATTAAAAAAAAGTATCTCTGTTAAGAAAGAATAAATTCGCATGTGCTTAAAAAACATCCATGCACAAACCCATGAGTTTGACTGCAAGCACAAAAATCTGTTTCGCAATAAGCAATACCATCAACTAACTACAGCATTAGTCACACTAAATTTGTCCTCCCTTTAAAAAGTCACAAATCTTTCAGTTTTATACTTGGTCTGGAAAACTGTAATGCTGAAAAGCTATGAAGGTCAGCAACTGGAACGGGTTTGAAAATTTTAATGAAAATTTTCTGCCAGACAAAACATTTTGAAAAGATAAGCTTTTTTCTGAGGGCATTCACAACTATTTTAATGAAACATATACATTCTTTTGCTTTGGAAAAAATATTAAATCACTGCTTATAAGATGCTCTGCTGCAAAATATGTTTGACTTTATTTTTCTCCTGTGTATACACAGTGACAATGTATGGTGATATGACAAAGCATTTGCCTGTTATTTTCCATTTAAATTACAACATATAGAACTGTTTAGTTACAACACACACAACAAACAATCTCATTTAGTAAAAAAAGCAGATGTGTTTTAATATTAAGTAGAACATGTTCTTTCCAAAGTACTGTAAAATAAATAGAATCAATTGAATATTAAAACATATTGCTTGATGTCTGTAATATGCCATGGCTTAACACATATTATATATAACCAAAACATTAATAGAAATGAAAATTCCATTTTTGTATTTCAAAATTCCATTTTTGTATTTCAAAGATCTTTTCTAAAGTGAAACATTCCAAATAACACTTTCCCCCCCCAAAAAAAACTCCTTTTTGCAAGAAATATTCAAATTGGAACTCAGAAAACAGTTTCTAAATGTTGATATTTCATGAAACAGAAAGTCCAAGTTTGATCTCTTTTAAAAAGAGGGCACATAGCAATTGTGTAGGGTCCCAAACTTTACAGTGAGTGCAGTGGATATTAAATTTAAGACCCTCTCTATGCAGAGAAAAACTTCCCAAAAGATGATGGCAAGGTTAGCCTTGAAATTGCCTACTGGACAAAGAAATTTAACTCACATGTGCCTCCAGAACTGAGCACCGATTAATAACTAGCAATGATAAGCAGGAAGCATATTTTCAGAGAGAATGTCAGGAGTAAAAAGGTTAAAGGCAAGACACACAAATGTGGGATCCTTCCCCACAGACCTTGGTCTGATTTTTTTCTGCTGGTTTGTGTACAGCCAGGACTGCTCATTACAGAAGCAGATATTGTAAGACCACGTAATTTTCTCCAGTTTTTCTGGATCATCAAAGTGCTTCCCAAGGTTGCAGTAAGTCTGTTTCTTGCAAAAACTTTAAGATGCTATAATTCCACTGTATTTGATGCTTTGTAATGATTTTAAAAAGCAAGATCAGGCTTCTTGAATAATCACAAATGTAATTTTTGGTGAAGATTCAGCATTTAGAAGAAACTAAATTTTGGCTGACATGCAAAAGCAACCTGACTGCTGTGAATAAAAGCCTAGTAGTTCGATTATGATGCTTTTGTCTCCTGCTTGCTGTTGTGCTGTTAATTGCCCACATCTCACTGTAGTTCTGAATTTCAGGCAAAATTCAATAATTTTGCCTCTCTGAGGCCTTGATCCTCTGTTCAACCTAAGGTTATTTTGTTTAAAAGACTACACTTCTTCAAAGACATTGTTCAGCTTAATTTTATTTTATTATCTCCAGCAATGCCCAATGATTTGGGAATCATGAGACTTTCCTTTTGTCAAAAATTGAGTTCATTTAATGCTTGTCACAAAGGAAATTCAAATGTTCTGTGGAATCTCTTTCCTAACTTACCACCTTTATGTCTACAGGTTTATACTTAGAAACAGCAGTCTGTCCCCACAGATTACACTCAGCATAGTACTGAAAAATTTACCGCATTAATTCAATTTTTCCTTTTCATGTCTCTGAACTGACCTGTTTTCATAGCATTGCATTGGTTTGTGTTGTTATGTGGACTGCAGTTAGGTTGATTTCCCTGGAGATTTTAGAATATCCTTATCACAAGAATCAGCGAAGCCTCATCCCATCCATTTGTCTATATCTAGGTTACAGTTCCCATCTCTTGAGTCACCATCAGAACTGCTTAACCTTTATTTCTGGCAACTCCCTTCCACTTCTCAGTTCATACATGTAATTGAGCTGATGACCTACTTTGAGCTCCTCAGGGGTTTGGATATTTTTTCTCTTTTGTGTCTTGTCAAAGTAGAGTTTAATTGTAGAAGACTGTAATTGGTGCCTGTCTTTCGTTCTTCTGACACCTCTTCGTCATCCTTGAAGCCATATGTCTTCAGGTGCTATTACTGTTTTAGCAATTTTCACACAACTTGTCCGTGGTTTATTTTGCTGTGCCTTTCCCAAGGCTCATTTACTTGGGTCTAAGCTTCCTAGTAGAACAGTAAGTATATGCTCTGCCCATTGAATTTTTCCTCAATACTTTTAGAAATAACAGCTTTGTATTTTTGATAACCCTGGAGTTTGCAGAGTTTGCAATTACTGAGCTCTTAAAGGTTTTTTTTCCAAAAGTTTGAAAATGCTTTATTTTTCTTTATCTCTTAATAAATGAAACCCTCCCCACACCTCAACCAACTTTTCTACCAGAGACTCATTGTTGTACTAGTTCAAAATATCACATGGGCAAGCTACATATAACTAAAATGCATTTTTTTGTTCCTTCATACACTGCAACTTCATGTACATTTAAATCATAGAATCATAGAATCATAGAATAGATTGGGTTGGAAAAGACCTCCAAGATCATCAAGTCCAACCCCTGATCCAACTCCAATTACTATATCATGGCACTAAGGGCCATGTCCAATCTCTTTTTAAAAACCTCCAGGGATGGTGAATCCACCACCTCTCTGGGTAGGCCGTTCCAATGCCTGATAACCCTCTCTGTAAAGAATTTCTTCCTAACATCTAACCTAAACCTCCCCTGGCAGAGCTTGAGCCCATGTCCCCTTGTCCTATTGTTGGTTGCCTGGGAGAAGAGACCAACCCCCACCTGGCTATAACCTCCCTTCAGGTAGTTGAAGAGAGTGATGAGGTCGCCTCTAAGCCTTCTCTTCTCCAGACTGAACAACCCCAGCTCCCTCAGCCTCTCCTCATAGGACTTGTGCTCAAGTCCCTTCACCAGCCTTGTTGCTCTTCTCTGGACCCGCTCCAGCACCTCAATATCCCTCCTGAAATGAGGGGCCCAGAGCTGAACACAATACTCAAGGTGTGGCCTCACCAATGCAGAGTACAGGGGAAGGATCACTTCCCTGCTCCTGCTGGCCACACTGTTCTTGATGCAGGCCAGGATGCCATTGGCCTTCTTGGCCACCTGGGCACACTGTTGGCTCATGTTCAGTCTCCTGTCGATCAGCACCCCTAGGTCCCTTTCCACCTGGCTGCTCTCCAGCCACTCTGTGCCCAGCCTGTAGCTCTGCATGGGGTTGTTGTGGCCAAAGTGCAGGACCCGGCACTTGGCCTTGTTGAACTTCATTCCATTGGAGTCAGCCCATCTCTCCAGTCTATCCACTATTTAAGTACATATTCACTGCATTTAATCCTTCATTTGTGAATAAAATGAAAGTGGAATACATTTTCCAGTTTTCTGTGCTCTGCACTTATAGCTGTACACTTGAAACACAGACCAATAGCAAATTTCTTTCAATCTTCAAAAAGCATAACAAAGAAAAAATTCTAGACTGCTAGGATTGCTGTGGTAATTTTCCCAATAACTTAACTTTTAATTGAAAAAAGTATGGTCTGTAGTGCTGATTTGTGCAAAATATTTGTAACTCTATTTCTGCTAAATAAGAATTAGTAATATAACCATTTGTATTACATACTATTTAACAAGCTTTTAGCTTTGTTGGTATATTTTTCAAAAGCATTCTTTTGCTAAGAAATATAGAGAGCAATTTTGGAGAAATATGCTCCTTTTGTGACATAACACAATGTGAAAAATATTGTCCTCCTTCTAGCTGATGAGTCTGCCAATGCTTGCTTAGTTAATGATGACCAGAGTTCTCTAACAGGAATTGTGAGCGAGCAGTCATTTGCACATATAGATGCTCCATACGTATATTCCTCCATATTTACTCATGGACTTCCCAAAAGCAAAAGGGCACAGTGCCTGTCTGGGTATGACTGTAAGATAGGGCCAGCATGCATAATATGAGCAAGGTATTATTGCACTAAGAACTTGAACTAGTTTTCACTTACCTGGGGCATCAAAGATGAGCTACATGCTTGTTTAAGTTCCAAGGCTTTGCACAACTGTGCCTTTTGTTTACACTTCTTCTCTCATATTCCCCAGGGTGCCAAGACCTTTCCTACCCGAGGCAGAAGCCTGTTCTTTATCTGTTCCATTCTCACCCTTCACACACACTCCCAAGTTTGCATCTTTCTCTCTGTTGCCCAGTTGTCATGGAGAAGGGCAAACAACAACAATCAAGCAAACAAACCAACCCCCCCCAAGAGCCCCCAAAAACCCCAAACCAAACCAAACAAAATAAAAAAAACCCCAACAACTCACAAACCAAAACCAAACAAAAAAAAAACAGGCAAAAAAAAAAAAAATCCTCCCAAATATCTTCTGTCAGCCCCTTCCTCCCAGTCACTTTAAAGCTCCCAGAGGCCCACCTGCTCCATGCAGCATTCCAGCTTTCAATGTCCACACCTGAGCACAGTGCTCATCCCGCCCCTCTCTGCTCTGCACCGCGGGCATTGTGCCGACTTGCCAGCTGCACTCCTCCTGGTGGGGATATGCTTGTCTCTTTGACAAAGATCCCTGTGCTCACTCTTCTTATGATGTCAAACCAGCAGATTACTGATATTAGGAGGATCAGATGGAGACAAGTTCTCCAATATTCTGTTGTTTTCCAGGGGAGGAAAGAAATGCCACATTTCCTGAATGCTCCTTGGCTGAAGACAAAGCATGTAGCAGTTTCAGGGAGTGCCTATTAGAGCACAATACAATCTCTCCAACTTGCCTAGGCATGCACGAAAGTGCATAGTGGAAGTTGTATATATTTTTTTACAAGGTGAAGATTTTTTTAGGTGCACAGGCCTGAATTTGGACATGCTACTTTATAGGCTCTTGGGGCACAGGTATTGGAGAGAACACATGGGGACAGGTTGCCTACCTTGAGACTGGATATTCATGGTAATCTAATTTTATTATAGTGTTTTCTGGTCTGTTCTGTGAAGTAAAGACCACAGAGGCTTTATAAAAATTCTTTCAAAGGATTTTTTTGGAGGACTGCACTGCTTTTGAATTGCATGTCCTCATCAGTAATGAGGACATACAAACTAATTTTTCTGCTTCTCAGCTTTGTATAAAAACTTACTCAAAATGAGCAGTTTTTTACCCCTCAATGCTTTTTACCTGTCTAGATAAAGAATTCTTACAGCTTCAGGAATGCTACCTTGAAGGCAGATCTGTTCTCAAATACCAGTTCTCAACAGATTCACTGTCTGGCCCAGAAAGGTGCTATTTTTATCCATATAAGTTAAAATTTCTTAAAAGCACTTACAAGTGCCTAAACTGTGTTAAAAGGATCCATGGAAATCTCAAGAGGATTTTGTCAGCACAGCTCTCTTGTGGTCTGCTTAGGGACCTTACAGAGCCTCCTTTGACTGTGTCTGTGCCACATGTTGGCAGTTACCTCTTGCTCAAGGTCTTTGCTGCTGTTTGCTTTACTTAAGTACCAGGAGAATGAGAAAGGCAAGGTGGTATAGGAAGGAGTGGGAGAGACTGCTGTGAAAGCAGGAGTTGTAGGGTCTGTATATTTTATCTGGTACCAAACAGGCCTTGAAGGCTTTGTCCATAGCTACTTGAATATTACTGACTTACTTAAGTTCTCAACTTTCAATGCTCTTTTTCACATTAATTCCTTTTTCACCTATAGGAAAATATCATAATTTTGCCCTCCGAGAAGAGTGAATTTGAAATGCCACATTAAAATCTATCAATTCAGCTCTTACATAGTTTTGAATAAAGTATTTCTGCAAAACGACTGCTTGTGATAAGATGTATGTTCCTATCATACATCTAATTAACTTGCTACAATACTGTCTAGGTATACTGGCCTAGAACATGATACACTTAACAATTTATTTAATTTAATTACATATTGGGAACACCGAAGAACAATTTGCCATGAACTAAGAAGTTTTAAGTGCCTATTTCTCAAAAAGAGAGGAATACTTCGTACATTTTCTTAGTCTTGGAAATTGTATTATTCACACACCAGGTGAGCACCATTGGCACAAGTCCAGCTGTCAGATAATCTATAAATGCTGCAGAACCTTGAGGACAGTATCTTTAAGATATCTCTTAAGCATGTGAAGACATGCTTATGTATGCAGGTTTGTACTTCTGCTGTATATGTGAACACACAGTCATTCTTTTTAAAAACATCAGACTGTTCAACCTTTTTTCTTTTTTTTTTTTTTTTTTGCATAAAACGTAAAGACATCTGTGTTCTATTTAGTTTCCTCTTCAAGGATTTCCATATTTCCAAAGAAGAACTGACAATGAGACTGTGGCTCCATGATCTTTAGTACGTCTGTCATCTGTGGCAGTGCAAGTTTGACTGAGATTTCATGTGAACCTGCAGTTATACTATTCCCAAATTAGCATGACATTTTGTATTCAAACCGGCATTTGTCAAGGGACTAATGTACCATATTTCAGAGTGTATTGTGTGCACTTTAGTTCATTTATTTTGTTTGCTACTTCTGTTTATGCATAGGAATGTTAATCCTGCAACCTTGGCAGGATGATTCCCAAGGTAGATTGCTTTCTGGTTTTAAAAGGTTACTGGGAGCTGCCAATGTGCCTGGCCAATAAGAATTTGCAATGTGGAGAAGGCAGGTGACTGGAGATGACAGGATGTGTACATGTGCTCCTTGGGATGGCGAGTTGGTCAACTGAGGGTGATCATACTTTGTAGACTAATATTCTGCTGTGTAATGAGAAAAAAAATCCATCCCATTTCCAGTCAGAGAAACTTCCCCTTCAAGCCAAGGGACCCCCAAACAAGCACAATCCAATGCTTTTATTGCACATTATATTTGTGGATGCAGTGGAGTCATGGACTTGTGCAGTTGCAACATAAATGGGGTGCTATTTTCCTTTCCCATGTTTAGTTCTTTAATCCCTAATGCAACAATTGAGATTAGAAGCATGATTCATGCTTATATGTTTTCTGGAAGTTGCCAGGGAGATGGACAAAGGTAATTTCTCTTTTCACTAAAACTTCTTTGGAGTAGCATCGCCAGTGCCAGCATCTGCATTCTGAAAATTGCTACCATCCGGTCCAAGTATGAATTTGGAAGATGCATCACATTCCAGAGAATAGAGGTATGTGGAGACAGGCCTACTGGCATGATGAGATTGGCCATACATATCAGTTTTCTCAGATGAATTTGAGAAACAGATCCACAAATTGGAGCAGTTTCCAGCAATTCAAGAATTGTTTGTTCCCATAAAATCATTTGTCACACATTACTTTCTGACTTTGGTCCACTCAGATGCAGTGTTCTGACCATTGTTCTTGTGCTTTCCACTTTTTCAGGAGGAGTGTATTGTCATTACACAAAACAAAGTCTCAGATACTACCCAGGAATCCACCTGCTCTCTGAAATCTCCCAGCTCAGGCTGTAGCCAGCCTCCCTGGGAGGCAGAGGGCACTGCCCACTGCACTCTAGACTGATCTCAGATTCTTACTCTTTCCTATGTGCTTGGTAAAGACTCTGTGATAGGTTGAATTGCCCTTTTTCACTGAGCTCCCTACATGGACACTTTTTTTGCAGAATCTGAGCAAGTCCAGTGTCTCTGTGCAGACCAGTCGAGATCATGGCAAACAGTGTCTGAAGAAAATGCTAAAAAAATCACTTCAGGGCCAGTTCTGACTGATCAGGGATGCTGTGCTAACTTAAATGAGAAAATTTTTCAGATTTTGTGGAGTTCTGCATACAGGGAAAGAAAGATCCAAGGTGAAAGAGTGATCAGATCAAACAGAAAGTATATTGTCCCAAGCCTGTACATCAGGGAAGGCAGAAGGCAGTGACATCCAAGGACAGTGATCTCATAGCAATAAAATTCAAAAGACTAGATCATCTTGGAAATCATGAGATAATGCTCACTCACAGAGCGATGAAGAAGTGCCATGCCCACTTGAAAATAAATTCTTCTGGACTCCAAATAGCAGATTCAGAATTTTTAATTTTAAACCACAATCGTGGCTCTGTACTGCATTTTCTGTTTGCATTTTAGGCAACATAATCCAGCATAAGGATCTCTCAATATTACTTCATCAGTAATTCACTATAGCCTAAAAAGTTGAGTTCACATACTTACCAGTATCAAAGTGGGTGAAACTATTCCGAAATGCTAAAATCATTGCACTTTCCTTATGGCCACCACAGGAAAAGTTTTGCAGATAGTACACCCCTGAAGGACTTCAAGTGAGACATTTTATACCATAGTTCAGAAATCAATGTCTAGAAACGTGATTTCTTGTCTCAGAGAGACTGGTCTTCCATCACTGAAATGTAGTGTTCACATCAAGTCTTCAACATGGAAAATGTATGAGTGTGGGGAACTTCAAAATAAACAAGTCCACTTTGTTGTAGCTATATTTGACAATAATGGCTTGTCATTGTTTGCTTCAGATGTACATAGCCTATGCTTGTTGTCTTCCAAATTAAGAAGGCATGAACTGTGCCCAAAAGTGACCACAATCTTATCCCTTGTTAAATTAAAATAAATACTTGAATGTTGGGCTCAGTCACTTTATATGCAGTGCTGCACAAAGTTAAAACCTTAGCAAGGGAAGATATTAAGACTAGAGTACCACCAGACTTCCTTGTCAGTCAGGTCACAGAAGGTACATCATGACATAAGGAGTCAGAGAAAGAATCCCAAGCTGTGTTTAAGGATAGATTCTCTATCATATTTTTTTGCCTTCTGCACAACTGAAAAACATTTGTTAAGCAGTGAGAAAGGTGGCTTTAAGCAACTTAAGTCCATCCCTCTAATCCTGGGCTAGCTGGGGACTGTTTAGCCATCTGTATAATTCAAAGAAGCCTAAGGCTGTGCTTTCTGCCCTGTGCTGACATGTCTTCTTCAGAGAAGGTGGAGAGAGCAGGTGGTAGGGAGGAGGCATAGTCCTGCTTGAATTCTCCTCTGTCTGGAACAGCAGAGCTGCAGGGCAGCTCTCTGCCTGCTTTTTTGCTGTTGAGGCAAATATTACACTAAGCGTTGAGCCTGCTCTGCATGGAGCCATCAGTTAACTTCAGAGATCTATTTATTTATTTTAGCATAAAACATTCTTGAGGGCTTCTGATCTAGATGGGTCATGAGTCAACAAATGCTTTATTTATTCTAGTATCATACTATGTTGCTGCCCTGGGCTTGTTTCTGATCTTAGGTACTTTAAGTGGAGTTTCGGTAGCTGGGCAGCTTTCAAAATTGGCAACTCAGACAAAAGAAGAAGACTAATGAAGGTGCAGCACACTCATTCAGCATAATTGCCTGACATCTGTAGCAGTTAATTATTGGAGATAAGAAGCAAGTGAATCTCTGTTCTATGACTACACAGAGATCAGTAGTATTACAAAACAGGATCTGTTTCACATACCAGCCAAGGAACAGGCACAAATTGATTTTCATTTGCACTGTAAATAATCTTGCACTGCTCTTCATAGCTCTTGTAACACAAGAAGTTGGGCTCAACTCAAGATGCTTTCAACTTTTCTTTCTCCAACTACGTAGGCTTAAAGTGCAAAGAATGACTAACTCATCAAAAGGGCTTTGCTTTAGTCTTTGACCAGAGACTCAACTCTGACCAACCATAGTAACAAAGTTTATTTATAAAATTAATTTTGTTGAAAAAGTTCAACAATATCTTAGTAAGTAAAGCAGAAAACGCTAACAATGCGTTAACAAGCCCTTGCAGGAAGAGGAGAGCTGACACAGTTGCTATTTTTTCTGCTATTTTAAAAGCATCAGTTGCATATAGAACAAAACTACATGCTTTTTACGTGGGTAAACTTCACTTCCATTAGCATTGTAAAGTCTGCCATGCTACTGGGGATGAAATGGAGGAGTCTTAGCCATTGAAATCAATGGGAATCTGTTCACGTATGCAAGTAGACTGGAGTCTGAAGGAGAATCAGGCACCATATCTTGTCTATTATTCTCCTTCTCTAAATATAGGACCTCCTATTGCTCAGAAGCTATGCGATGTGCTCACACAAGTTAGGCAAGCTTCTAATCTTATGCCATCACATGGGATCACATCCTGCCCGCCACACTGGGGTCCCTATCCAGCCAGCTGGCCCTGTCATTCCTCTGCTTTTGTATCCTCCTGGAAGCAGGGGGCAGCTTTTGCTATCATATTCAGAATCACTTCTCATGGTTTTGCTTTCCCTTCCTGAAACAAGAACATTCTGAGAGACGCTGAACTGTACTGCAAACCACTGGAATTACTGAGAACAAAGGCAGTCTGTTAGCTTCCCCCAGCCCAGATGTCAGGGAGAGTTCATTACAAACTCCCTACCCCCCTCAGGAAGAGAGTTTGGAAAGGAGCCCAAGCAGTTCCTCCAAAGACCATTCACAGATTGGCGGTCCCAACTGTTCACTACTTATAAATTAAGCCTATGAAACCATGTAGTTACTAAAAATAACCCATCTGGGCATCTCTCTATTTGTTTTTCATTTTGAGGGGCATGGCAGATGCGTGTCTCACAATATTTTCAGCTAAGAAATCTTTTTTTCCAAGAGAAAATAATATGAGTTCCTTCATAATGACTTGACTCCAGAACCTGTGATACTAAAGAACAACACTATTCCAGTCAGGTTTCTCACAGTGTTGTGAAAATTGATTATCATAGCCATGGCTAGTGCTTGAGCACAGTCTCCCTTTGCCAGGCAGTGTTCTTATAACATCTATTTTAAAACAAGGCCACCCACTATTCTTAAGTCAAAAACTTTCATGTCTGACAAAGTGTAAACAGACCCTAAAGATTAAATCCTTGATCCTGTATTTATCCTCAGTTTTCTGTATCCCAAATATCCTGTATTTATCATAGATGTCTTTTACACACTGGAACAGGATTTTTTCTTGTGCCTTTTGTTAACAGTCAGGGAGCAGAAGAATTCTGAGAAAGAATTATCTAGAAGGACTTTAGGTAGTTGAGAGTAGGAGGAATTTTCCTTCCATGACTTAAATTCAGTAAGATCTACCATCTTACTGTTTGTTTCACTTGAGAAAACCCAATGAACAAACACAAGCTTTAGCAACCTTTAGTGTTTCAAGTGCAGTGCCATGATCTCAGTTTGCTTCAGAAGGATTTTGTGGCCATTGTGAATCTCCTGTAGTAAATAATATGAGCCACCAAAAAAATGCAGAGAAGTGAGAATAGAGTAGGAAAATTGTGGGGAAGACGCCCATGCATTGTAGAGGACGTTGTGTCATTTATATTGAAATAAACAAAACATAGAAGGAACTAGAGGTGGCACGTTTTCAGATGTGAAGACTTGCAAAATCAAGCTATTCTTACTAATGTGTGGCAAAAGATGAGCATATTTTGAGGATAAATATGGTAAAAATAGGTTTTAAAAGTTGTCATTTCAGCATGGCTAAGAAAAAGAGAGAAAAAACTAGGGTGAAGCGTGGGATCTTTATTGAAAGTTATTGGCCTAGGAGGAGAGAACAAAAAAGCAAACAACACAGTAAAAAGGAATGTACATGCTTACCGCTTTCATCCAGAGGTGTACTGAGGAGAAGAAGTTGTCAATATTGAAAATGTCCTTAAGGATGATGGGTATTGGCCAGCAATCAGGCCATTGGCAGAGTGACACAAAGCAAATGATTGAGAAAAACTCTCCAAATGGTAGACCCTATTTTGCTGCATCAGCAATATACTTTATGCAGTATATTAGGTGATTTTAATGTGTATATGCTGTCAGCAGTGTGAGAGCTCAGTATCAAGGGATTTGGGGAATGGTCTACTCTGACATATACCTTGATACTCTTATCTGCTTCCCCTAAGACTACCTTCTGTTCCATGGGCACTAACCCTTCACCATGTAGCACTGTTGCCATCTTAGAATCATAGAATCATAGGTGCAAAAAAGGGAAAAAAGCTTTTCATGTAGAGTACAAGTCAGCTTTCAGAGTTTTTCATTCTCACTTTTGTTCCTGCCAGCACTCTTCTTCATTTTTTATTTCACTCCTTTCCTGTCATGCCTTTTTTCCCCCACATTAATCATTGTACACAGGAGGTCTGAGAGAGTACAAGTGGATCACTCAACGGGAGCACAGCCAGTCTTACCTGAACACTTTGTCTGTAAGTATCTTGACATCCTTGTAAATTAAAAGCAGCATTCACCCCATAACATTTATGGCTGACAATAATCACTCTGCAGGATGTACACACCCAATCAATCAATCCTTCAGCTTGCTGACAAAAATGCTAGGTATGGTAATTTACTGTTTAAATATTGTGAAATGAGCTAGTGGTTTCAGCAACTCCTAGTCAGCAGGTCTTGTATCACACATGAACAAAATGTCACAATTGCTTCTAATCGGCAACCTTGTTGAAAATCTCAGGAACGGCTCCAGGTAAAATGGGCAGTGGAACTTGACTGTTATCACAAGACTGTGATACCTTGGTAGAGACATGTAAAGCTGTCAGTTCTGTCATCCATGTTAGCCTTCACCTGTGCTTAAAAATCTTTAACCTCCAAAACAAATAGTGTGCCAGGGAGAGGAGAATACAAAAAGAGGAAACAAAAAAGGTTTGAATGAATTACTGTGCATATAAATCTTCTGTATAAAATTCATTCATATACTTGAGAATTGCTTGGTTGTAGCAGAACACAGTACGCAGTGTGAATTTTAAAGCTTGAGTGCTAAGCTGGAACAGCGTACATATATTCATTAAGTCTTTAGGGGCAAAGAGTGCTGCACGCTTCTAGAAATCAAGCTATTTACTTGACCACATCTGAAAATATTGGTCAGCAATGATAGCATTCCAGTTTTGGCAGTTAACCACATCACTAGATTCAAGTGGGAATCCAAGATTTGCTTCAAAGGCCATTAAGCCTTTGAATTTTGGATCAGGCCTCAGTTAGTCCCAGGGAATCTTACCTGTTATAGTACCTTCTTCTGCCACACTCAGCATTTAAATTAAACTAGCTTAAACTTGCTTGAGCTAGGTTAGAATCCCTAAGCCTTGCATCCACTCACTGATACAGATCTTGCATCTACTTATATGTTGCCTCTCAATTTGGCCAGTCAAAAGCAGATGCTATCTGCTTTACTCTCCTGCCTTCTGGGATGCAGAAAAGACTCTAACAGAAAAGCAACATAAGGGAGCACGTAAGTTAACCTAGTGGGGAACTCTTAGAGAAGCAAACCAGACAAACTTGTCCTTCTGGAAAGTGCAGTATTTATTTATTTATTTATTTATTTATCCATTTATTTATTTCTTTGTTTATAAAGCCTAGCACCTTCTAATGTCTCCTCAGGTTGAAAGTGGGGAAGACAGGTGATAATTTTTGAATAGCTTAGGAAATGTCTGGTAATGCTATCAATAAGGTTCATTGCTGGTATACAGCAAGACTGAAATGATCACATGGATTCTACACATTTTTTATAACTTACTGAAACAGTTTTAATTTCCTGCCAGCATGAAGAAGGGAGAGGAGATGGGGGGAAAGGAGAGGAGGGAGTACTGACTCAGGGCTGTTTTCTCCAGCAGTAGAACATGACTCTCTGAAGACTTGCTTTAATATGTTCCCATGGCATAGAAGGTTCTTTGTTTATTATTTCATTTGCATATGGATTACCCTAAAAGCAAAATATTAAGGAATGTCAACATAAAATCATAGCTAGAAAACTCTAAAGGAGTTATAATTTCTTTTCAAGATACATGGCAACATGCTGAGTTATTTATTCATACAGATTGTCTGTGATTTTATTGCATTGTTATCCACTCTGAAATGAGGAGATAAATAGTGGCACAGAGAACATTATATCATCATAATTCTACTTCGGAACAGACTGCAGAGCAAGTGTGATATTTCAACCTGTCTTAACCTTAATAATTTCTCTCACTGACAATTACATAAAGTCATCTGGCCTCATCTCTCTTTGAAATCACTATTTCAGAGACTGAAAAAAATGGTGAAATTGGTAGCTTTGTGGAATCTTAACCACTTTTAAGCAAGAATATTACAGTTTTTGTTTATTTCAACATTTTGGCTTACTTCTAAAATTAGAGAAATTTGATTCAAAACAAATGTCTGTCATCTATGATGGATTATACCTTCTTTTCCCTGTTCCTGTAAGTCAAACGGTGCTGGCATGAAGTTCAAAGATGAAGCTCATGTGGCAAGTTACAGTTACGAGACTGAAGAAAAAAAACCCACCTCAAAACACAAAACACAAGATGACTTAGAAAATCCAGAGCACTACAAAGAAATTAACTGAGAGTACCTGACAACTATTTTTCTTAATTTTAAGACAAGAGCTTGGGGATAGGATAATATTTTGTCACACAGAGTAGCTCTTTTTTTCTCATATATACAGTACTGATTTTCACATAATATGTTTACTGTAGAGGTCTACTTTAAAATCAGGGGCAGGACAGGACTTGCCATGTCTATGGCAGTAGGAAAGAACATCAGCCTCTTCATATTTAGATTCACATTCTGGTTCTGATGTTGCCAAAGCAAGTAAATGAAATACTAATTCAAATAAGCAGTGCTATATATTAAGAATGTATAGCTCATTGAATCACATGGTCTTTCTTTTTCCTCTACTTCCACACCATGAATGGCTTTGCTAGTGGATGTTATCAAATTAATATGGTCAAAATTAATATTATAACTGAAATGAAATTCATATTATCACTGTGAAATTGCATATCCTTGTTGGGTGTTTAGAAAAGGAGGTCCATAGCTACCATTCATACCACATGCTTGTACCTAAATGGTTATTGAGTGAGGGCAAAATTGTAATACTCCTTATACCGGACAGCAATGAATCCCAAAGCAGTCTTATTGAAATGAGTGGGGTGAGTTGGAGTAAGAGAAATGTGATTAAGGACACAAATGCCATTAAGATTCTGTGCAATTCAGGACAACAGAACACAGAACTCCCACTATCAGATGTCTTAAGATTGATATTTTCTTGTTTCTCACAAGCATTATGACAGCATTGCACTCTGCTTGTGCACCATCTGCATTTCCTGTTTTGAACTCCATGTCTGTTTTTCAGCATTATTTCTTCTACAGGAACAGCTAAACAAAACAGTATATGCATCACTGCAACTTGGGTTTAGTGCTGCTGAGGATATTTGAAACATAAGTAAGACTGTGTGCATGTGTGAGTGCTTGTGATGGAGAAAGAAGGATGCCATAAAGATCTGGAAAATTTCCACATTATTTTCAGTGAGATCTTAAAAAATGCTTAAGAATTTCAACTTTACAAATAATGACAGAATTTAATGAGTATACACACAAAGGCCCCCAGTTGGGGGTTGGCCTCTTCTCCCAAGGAACCAGTGACAGGACAAGAGGAAAAGGCCTCAAGCTGTGCCAGGGGAGGTTCAGGTTAGACATCGCAAAGAATTTCTTCAGTGAAAAGGGTTGTCAAGCGCTGGAATGGGCTGCCCAGGAAGGTGGTTCAGTCACCATCCCTGGAAGTGTTCAAGAAACAACTGGACATGGCACTTAGAGATATGTAGCGTTCAGTCATATGTTGGAGTTGATGATCTTGGAGACCTTTTCCAACCCTAATGATTCTAGGATTCATTAATATTAGTATTACAAAGGTATCTCTTTAACTATTACAGTAATGGTTCAGTCTGAAAAGCTATAGTAAATTTTCTTCATCCCACACAATTCAGGAGCATGTGCTGAACAGCAGGGAAACACAGAAATTTACTGATAATTCTGATCATCCAGATGACACAGATAACCCTGGTCTTCAAGATATGTGTAATGTCTTTGAAAAGAAGGACAACAAAATATATCACTGTCATGGTTTGAGAGCTCCAAAATCTAATTCCCTAGTCCAAGCCCCCTCCCACATCTCAACCTAGTGTGAGATGGGTTTTCCAGACAACCACACGAGACTCAAAACGGGGGAAAGGGACTGTACAAATAAATACTACAATACATTATATACAATCTTAGCTATCTCTACCATGACATAAGTATTTACAATGGATAAATCTCTTCTCCCCTCTGAATAAAAGTCCAGGAGGGAAGAAGGAAAAGATCCCTTTTTCACTCTCAGAGCAGCAATGTCTCTAAGGCAGCAGGTTCTCTGTCTCTCTCTTCCATGCAGCAGCTGTAGCTGGATCTCTGCCAGTACACACGAAGGGGTATCCAAGCCCCTCGGCCCGTCGCCTTCAAGCGAGGGTCTTCTCTTCCCTGGACCCAACTCTGTCTCTGTAGAGCTTAGTTGTGCTCTCTCTGCTGCTGGCTCTCTCTCGGCTCTCTCAGACAACTCTTTGTCTTCCTTGGCTGCATGTTTGTTGCTGCTTCTTCAGTTATCTCTTGGCTCTTAGCCACAATCTCTGGATGCTGCTTCTGCTGCTGCTCTGTCTCTGCTCACTCATGGTGGAGAAAACTTCCAGTTTTCTAACTACACGTACTTAGCCCAGTGTAACACTGTTCCAAGTCCCTGTAGCTCCCCTGCCGGGGCTGGGGGGGCCAGAGGCCCCCAAGGGGCTCCTGCCCTTTCTCCTCGTGGCCTTGCAACATGGCTACTTCTTCAACAACCACTACCTTCTCTTCCTTTCTGCTTGTGATATGTTTATATTTTGCAGAAGCGCTCATTGGGTAAAACCTCAAAACTCCAAGAGTCACCACCCCCTGGGGTTTTACCATTTTATAACTTCAGGGGGGAAAACTGTTTCCCACCACCACAATCACAAAGGGAAACAAGATAAAAACTTCTAACACAGAGGAAACTTTTATGAAAGTTACAGAAAGAACAGAAGTTATGAAAGAACAAATGAATTTTAAATTATGATGCAAAATGAGTGACTTGCTCTGTCCTTCTTAGCTGTGAGGATTTACATTTTTTAACATAGTTGTTACTGCCAAGTTTGTCATTACACATAAGTATCCTTCTTATTCTTTTTACTACCAAAATAATACTGGCAACTTGTTGGTCTAATACTTAAATATTCCATTATTCCTTTATTCCGAGGGAATGGAAGATGGTAAAGAACATCTGAACATCTGAAAGTTGTGCAGATTTCTTTCTACTAGTTATCAGCTGTGTTCTGTCTGCCTACTTTTTGACCTGACAGTGTAAGATATCTTAGATCTCCCTCAGCTCCATCTTTCAGTGGGAGGAGAAATAGGTATGTTTTATCATATTCTTCATCCTACCTTTGGGTTTGATACACATTGCAGGGAGTCCTTCTGTGGCTGATGCAGTGAAAAGTCACTGAAGACCTTTCTATCACAGTCTCTGGCTAAGTATTACAACTTGACTGTCTTTTGGTCATCTTTTTGCTTTCCCTTTTCCATATTCAGTGCAAATGCTTATCCAAATTGTTTATTTTAAATGTATAAAACTTGTGAGTCAAGCTCTTCAAACATATATTTGGATTAAGGCAAGCTGAAAAAGCAAAAGAAGAGTTTGGAGTTTGCTTTTAGTTTCAGAGCCTCTGAAATTCCTTCAGGACACAATACCAAGTTTGCTTTTAGTTTCAGAGCCTCTGAAATTCCTTCAGGACACAAAACCAAGACACAAAAGCTGTAGCTCTATTTCCATCTTTCTCCTCTTTTTAATAAAAGAGAGTCTTGTTTAATCACTAGTCTAGAGGTACAGACAATTTCAAATCCCCCATTAGTACTGTGATATTTCCAGATCAAACTGCAAAAGCTGGTGCTGCTAATTTAATTATTCTGACATTTTCAGACTGAAGAGCAAAGGCAGAAAGCAGAAGCAGCTCAGTCATCCTTGTGCCCCTACAGGGTAACAGGTGAAAGAGTAAATGCAGCTTGCCTAAGATGGTAGGCTCCAGGAAAGCAGAGCAAAGCCACCTCCATGCCCTTTTCCTCCTACCTTGGCAGCCCACTGCAGGCTACACAAGGGTTGTAGGGGACAGGGAGAGCCCCCTTTTAAGCTTGCATACCTTAAAGTTCTCCTCATCTGTGAATTCAACCACTGCTTCTGTGGGTTGGCATTGATATGCACAAGTTGTGTGCATTTCTCTTTAATGGCAATCTCTTGTAAAGGCCAGGTAAAGAGAGGAGATTGACATTTATCCTCCTCTGTGATTTTTATTTTTTTTTTACTAATGGAAATTCATCCCTGTTTCAAAGTATTTATGGTGCTATAAGTATATTGGGAATGTTATTGCAGCACAAATGAGACTTGTCTCACATTAGCTTTTACCCCAGTCTCTGAAGTAAGTTTCTCATCAGACAAATGTAACATCATCCAAATCAAGTCTCTAAAATTCTTGACATTTGCCATCACTTGTTATCTTTCCACAGAGAACTGAAGCAGTTTTTCTTTTAAAACTGTAAAATCAGTAAACTGGGTATTCCATTTGTTCATGAAAAATGAAACTGATGCAAAGTGAGCAATCTGGTATTGACTGAATATGGAGTTAAAAATATGAAGTTACCTTTCTTCTGTTAAAACATTTATATTTTACATTCAAATATTTATATTGCCTACTGAATTTGTTTGGAGAAGATATATAAATGTGCCAACAACAAATTAATACAAAACTATATTAACATGAATGAATGATCTTTGCTCACACAACTATGTCATCCCAATCCTATTTTGCATACGTTGTCACTGAGTATTGAGTATCCTATCACCAGGTCTTCAGTTTTGCTACTACAAGTGGTCTAAATCTTACCCCAAAATCTCTCTGTGAAAGATTGTCCTTGATCGTATTATGCAACTGGTTTCAGTTATCTTGAGAACCAATAAAGCTGTACAATTGATCTTTGTTAGATTACTAATATATTTTTAACTATATAGCTGAGTTACCTTTATACTGGATTCAGTTAACCGCCTGAACTTACATCCACTTCAGTTTTATCCAGCAAAGGTACAGAAACACAGTTTTACACTTTTTAGGTATCCTTATGCAAATGTCCATCCTTGTCTCAGTGTCATTCTCAGATTTTAATGGTTAATTTTTCAGAATTAGGAGCAAGGGTTAATGACAAGAAATTTATGATGCCAAAACTGAAATGTGTGGAGGCAAAAGTATTATCAAGTTTCAGAAATGTAGATTGCCTTTGGGTAACTTCAGCAAATAAACTATTAGGAATTTCAAAACAAAATTTCACAAAGTTATAATGTTAATTTATGCTAAGTATCTAGTAAGTTGTTTTCTTTCCCTTGGAAAACAAAGATAATGTTGTAAGCACCTATGACTAATAAGTTTCATTTACATACATTTCTAAGGCTTTGGCTGTTGAACTGCAAATATTTTGGGGATTTGTAAGAACAGAAAATAGACTGTATAATCTACTGCTTCACAGATTAAGATGGGAGAGATTTAATGCTAGCCATCCAATGTCCCTGGATAGAGAAAGAGCAACTGTTACTCACCAACAACTGATTGACAGCTTTAGCATTGCATGGATGGGTATTCACTGGATTCTCACCAGCACGTGGGAAACTAGGAAACAAAGGTGGAAGGTCCAGGTTCAGGTCTGCAGAAGATTGCCTAAGAAAGCATGAGATGTCTGAAAGGGATCAGAGATAAAAATTAGATAGAGACAGCTACACATTCTCTTTTGATGCTTTACCCACTAAAGAGGCTTATATGTCCTACTGTCCATTTTCAATACAATAAATATTTGGAGAAGACAAAAAAAATTCTTGTTTATCTCCCCAGTTTGACTCTAAATGTCCATATTTTCAAAAATCCTACTTGTGTTTATGTGTGGTTTATTATCACTTGTAAAATGTATTACAACATGGTATTTGCTTTATTTTGAAATTATCTCACTGGTAGACCTGTATCTAAAACAAGCAAATACTTGCCAATCGAAAATACAATTTGACTAAAATGTTCTAACTTGTGTAGATTAAGGTTAAGTGTCAAGGGGAAGTGTATAAACCTAAAGACAAACATATTAACTTATTCAAATTCCATTAAAGTCCCTGTTGCCAGTTTTTCCCATTAGCTAGATCTTTGTAGCTCTCAACTTAGACTCTGAATTGATCATAGAAAGTCTTCAAAAGGAGTGAGCACGTGTATTGTCTGTCTTTGTTTCTCTTTTTTGAAGGAGCAATGGCAACATGCCCCTTCATTGTGATGCTGTGGGATTTAGGTGCTGAAAAAAATCTCTGGAGCGGTAAATCAGGGGTGAGATAAGAAAGGGTTTATTTGCCAAGGCAGTAGATGTTACAAGACACGCGCCCCTGTGCCCGAGAGGTTACATTTTATAATACCATCCATCCAATCCCAGATGTGTCCACCCTGTGGCCTTTACTCTGGTCTGCCCTGGGTCCACCCCCTGAAAATGGGTCTGGGGTGTATTTTGGGACCCTCTGTTCATCCCATCTTCATCTTCTTCAGAGCACAAAGGGTACATAGTTACCTAATTCTTGACTTCATTTTGTTGTTCAGGCCCTGATATGCTGTTCTGCCAACAATCTAGGCCTTGCCTTGACAAAAGACTAAACATTTCTACGGGATTCAGGAGTAGGACTGATATAGGGAGCATCGAATGGGGTAAGAGGGTTAAGGAATGTGTAAACTAAGGGTGCTAGAGGGAAAGGGAAAGGGACAAGGGAGTGAGGGCTGTTGCTTTTAAAATCTACCTATAAAACTTACAAGGCGTACAAATATTAGAAAAATAAAAGCCATTAGGAGCTTAAGGCATCAATTGGGTTGTATGATATGGCACACATAAGATCAGATAACTGTAGTTTGGAAAAGGAACAGGAAACCCCATAGCTCAGATCTGGAGTGATCCTGCACTTCATAAGAATGCAAGTTGCTACACTGGTATTCTGGACTTTGTAATCCACCTGGGATGTAGGATCATCTTGCTCCAGAGGAAACTTGCTCTGTTCATTTATTAAGTGTAGGACTTAATTGCATGTCTGGAATGTGATTATAACCCAGAATTAGAGTTTTTTACCTTTAGATTTGGATAGTCTAGAAGAAAAATTCAAAACTTGTACCTTTAACCACCTGAATATGTTAAAAATTCTGAATCTGAACATCAAATTGAGTTACCCACATTATTCAAAAGCCTGGTTTTCATATTTGTCAAGGAATAGGAGGCAGGCACTTTTAAAAATGTGGCTTCTTTCTCAGGAGCTTAAATTTAAGTTTAAGTATCCAAGTTTGCAAATATTGCAGTCTGATTTGTAGACATGAACACATATTCACACATGTTTATCAGGGAGTATGCTTTTGTTTAGGGTGTAGTTATTGTGCAGTGTCATATTATGTAAAAGTTGCCTTACTGGCTTGTCTGGACAAAGTTTGTGATAATTATATAAATATTTTTTCTGCTTTGAATAATCATGGCACACTGAACGGAGTACTAAAAGTACAACAGAATAAAAATGAAAAGAGATTACAGTGATAGAGTACAGTGTTAATGTCATACCTCAGTTTTATTGGCATAATTAAAATCCCTTTAGATCATACCAGTTCCTAAATATTTCAATTTGTGTTCTCCCTTTATCAGTGAAATTTCATGGAGAGGTGTCACTCATGTTGGTTTTTAGCAGAATGATTTGTCACCTCCACTGTGAAGTTGAGCATCATGAGCAGTGATTGCTGCAGAAGAGTCAAGGGACTGTATGGGGCAGCAGATGGCCAGCTCACTTACACTTCTTTGAAAAGTCTCACTTAAGGCCATTAGCAGCTGCACAGGATGCTACGATGGTATTGGTAGATGAGATTACTTCCAATAATTTCTCTCCATCTGCTTTTAAGTGTTGTTTTCAAGTTGTTCACTGATTCCCCAACCCTTGGAAGAGGAACACATAAGTGTTCCTTAATCCACTTGTGTTAAAATGAGCCCAGTTAGCCTAAATAACCAGTATGTTATATAACTTTGCTCTTGCTCATGTTAACTAAGGTGAATTGCTCCTAGTAAATGCAGTTCCCCTACCAGACATAAGAGTTCGTGTTTTCAGTAACATGTAACTACTGTAGGAAGGACCTATGTCCAGAATAGCCAAAATGTCAAAAATGCCATTATTTTATTAGAGAGAAAAAGGCAAATGTGTACCACATTTACAGTTATAAATTAAATAGTTCTGATGGAATTTGGGATTTTATTTAGTATACCTTTTTTTCTCCAAGAAATACAGCTATGTATCTACGCTCTCTAAATATGGCAGTTGAGTCAGTGGAGTTATTGTCATATAAAAATGGTGCAATATTGGAACATTGCAAATATAATCCCTCTTATAATTGTAGGAATGTTTCAGCTAATGCTTAAAGACCTATTAGACAACCAAAAGCTAACAATTTATTTAAAAAAATAAATTGCTGACAGCGAGTGCCTTATTATTATCTATCAGTTGGACTGGAAATGTCAGTAATGTAGGTAAGCAAAGAGAATAATACTTTTTTTCTGTTTTGATTGCAATCAATAAGTCTACATTCTTCTGCCAGCTACGGACTGGATAAAAATTGGATATTCCTGTCTCACCCTGTTACACTCTCAAAGAGATGAAAATATTCCTTCTTTTCCACTAAATTTAAATTCAACTCAAATTTCAATTAAATTCAATTTCAATGCCTTCACATAAAAGGAAATTTCTTCTTCCTCATCTTCCTGTCCTCCAGGAAGCTCATATCCCACCACTGCAACACTCCAGTCATGGCAGCCATCACACCACACCTCCATGATCCCAACAAAATTACAGTCCAGCAGCTGCACACAGATTTATAATTCATTTTGTTTATTACCCATGCAATGTGCATGACTGTACAGGTGCTTTGGAGACACACTTCAGCATGCTGAGTTCTCAGAAAGGGTTTTGGGAACTTCCCCATAATGGTGCCTTGTAGACACTTCCTTGCTTCTGTGAAAGCTCTAGAGGTGGACCGCCTTCAGACTTTTTTTCTTAATTTTGTGATCTCTGTCTGTAATATCACTCCAGGTCCTCTGCTTGTCAGACTTATCACTATTCATCACTTCCTCACAGGGCTGCTGGCAACTTTCTCTCTCCCTATCACTGCTGGCTTAAAGCCCTCCTTACTAGGTCAGCCTGAGAGCTGGCTACTGGGCAGCTCTGTGTAGCTTTGGAATTGTTCTTTCACTGAAGAGTAATAATATTGTTCACATGAAAGGGATGTATGTGGACTTCAAATAAAACAATTTCTGCAAATACTGCTGTTTCTTAAACAAGTCCACGCATTTCCATGTTAAAATATGAGACAGAATGCAAACCTTTGTAAATCACAGACTATTAAAATAAAACAACAATAGGTCTAACTTCTGATGATAAATATTATTATTTTTGTGTGTTGCTAGTCCTTAATGTGTTTTGGTCTTGTTTATTAACATAATACTCTTGTGAAAGTCAATTGTTATTTTTTTGATCTTTTCCAATTTCTTTCTCCATACAGTAGCACACTTCTGTGTCTACAATTATTATTTTATTGTTGCTACCTTGTTGTCAGCAGAAACAACATGAAAACAGTTTGGGAAGATGAAAGCCACCTGCATTCTGCCTTGCCAGTGAGAAGTGTAGCTCAGGGAGGTAGCAGCAGAAAAAATTATATATGGTTAGGGACATTTTGCTAATCAAAGAACAAAGAAAGTGTGCTGCCCATCTATACAAAGCAGGTCAGGCTCCATCTCAGTATCTCAGATGCACTTGTGGAGCTCTAGTTTCACTTTCTAGTTGATGTAACTATTCCACTGAAATAATATTTCCTTGCACACAATACTTTCCTAGCTAATGCTAAATAGGGCTCTGTGAGACATTCCTCCATGTGTGTTAATGTCATTGTATTAAGCCCTGGTATCATTAAGAAATTTCTAGTCCTTACCTTCAGAGCTTTTTTTCAAAGGCAGAAATTAAATAATGACACTGTATCACCATTTTTCCAGGTGCTGCATTAATATCATTCTCCAAAACCTGATTAACAATTACCAACAGTTAATTAACAGTTTCCAAAACCCACTGTACACAGCATAACTGATCTCTTACAAGGACTTCGTTATTAGTTTTATTACTCCTATCCCCAAAAAAGGACTAGCTTTGGGGGATACATTTTAACCTAGAAATACACTGACTCTCTGAATGCAAATGTTCCAGGCTGTGTGATGGACTCACACCTTCAGCTTGTTTTGGTCAGTCAGGTGCACGTGACCACCATTCACTTCATTCTGTGTCCAGGTAAGTACTAACATAAAAAGGACAGGTACTGATACTTCTAGGATTGCCAGTTTACTTACTGAGTAGCAGAGCCCCAAAGAACAAAGCTGTCTTCCAGCCTGCACATAAAACACAGATTTATTTTTTTTTAATCACTGTTCGTTGATAGTGTAGTGGCCATTGTTAGAGAAATAAAAGGTGCACATTGTTTAGTGGCCATAGAGAAATAAAAAGCACGTTTTATCCAGCCTGCACAGGAATTCATGCCTCAGCTGCACAGCACAATGGCCACAGCATTGCGTGCAGAAAGGCAGCATGTGGCCTTGCTCCCCTCCATCCAAGGGTGGGTAGTAGATCAAAGTAGCTCCATTTAGAGCAAAAGGCTTCCAGTGGTGCAAAAGGAAGAATTACCAGGATTTTTCAGTCTAAAAAACACATTCTGAAAATTAATATGGCTTGGCACGAAGGTTGCAACACAGCTCAAAATTTGGCAAGATGCAGCAACAGCTTCGTGAAGAAAGCTGCCCCTTCTGTATCAGAACTGCAAAGTGGAACAACAAAAGTTGTGCACGTGGCAAGCCGTGCACTGGCTGCTCTCCACTAGGTCCACTTAATTATTGGTCCCCTCGGTGGTGGGGACTCCAGGTTTATGGGCAAATGGGAACTGTAGGAATGGGCAGGGCTGGATCACAAGGGGACACCAGCGAGTATGTTGGGTGGGCTCCACTGCCCTACGCACCCTCTGCCCGGGCCTGACGGTGACTGGACACTGACACTCAGGATGACAGGTGGGGACATGCACCCTTTCCTCCCGTGGTGCCTCTTCGCTCATCTGCAGTGCTGCCGTGGCCTCCCCAAAGGCTCTCTGCCTCGCACTGTCAATGCAGGGAGAGAAAGCACCAGGTGCCTGGCAATACCAATGTTATTTTCCCTGGGAGTTATTTCCCCTCTTCAGGGAGAAAGTATCTCTGGAAACTCCTATGTGGTACTAAAATGGGAAAGGTGAATGAATCCTGTGTTATCAGGCAGTCAGTTATGGGGTTTTTCCTTCTGGAAATGAATGGAAGAATAGCATTTTGACATTGAGGAAATTAAATAAAACTTCTAAAACATGATTTTTTTCAAAAGGGATCCTCATTATTCCACTGTCTCCACTTTCATATAATGTTTCTCAGTATAACTAAAGCATTTAATTCCCTATCTTAATTAAAAGTTATTTTATGAGGTGCCTTGCAAACTAAAGCAAACAAGTAAAACACCCTGATGTACTCCCTACCTAAATAATGAGTAGGAAACTCAGGCTCAAATCTGGGACACCTGTCTGCAGCTGGGTACAAAATCTCTGCTCTGGTCATCTTCCTTCGCTGGGGCTGCAGTGACAGCACAGCTCTCCCAACATTTCGTGGTATCATTGGGGTGGTAGAGGAGGTCTTGGAAAAAAAAAAGGGAAAAGATAGCAAATGCATGAGTGTGTGTGTCTACACATATGTGTAAAGATAAAGTCTCAAGCAGCTAAGCTGAGTGCTGCACTCATGGCTTCTGTGACTCCTGAGAGCGTGAGAATATCTTTGTTGGTGTGGACCAACAGCCCATCTCTATCAAGTTTCTAAGACTAGCCATTGAGTTGATTCCCAGGAAAGAGTAAGAACAGGACAACCATATATGACACATAACTCTTATTTTAATCTCTGGCTGTTTTTAGCTCAGGGGATTTTCTTAGCTCATGTGGTTTGGCTTTTTAGCAGACCTCACTGGACCTATCTTCCAAGTACTTGTCCGATCTGCCCTTGAACCCATGTAACCCTTTTGCATGCAAAAGACTCCAAGTCTGTGTTTATACTATTAAACTAAACAGAGCCAGTTCACAAGCACAAGCCTTGTCCTGTGGTGCTTGATATTGTCAAATTGTTAGTAAGGACCGTGGAACAAGCTGATCTTCACTGCGCCCAAATAAAGTCTGGGCAGTATGAAGCATCAGCACACAGAACTCTCACTTGTCTCCCTCCAGTCTGGAGCAGTAAGGCAATTGTCCCCTGGGACCATTCCTGAAATTTTAATCTCAGTAACACTCTGTGGTTGTGTGGTGACCTGACGGAGATGTATTTGTCTGTCTGGATGTGGCTACTCTGAGTGGATAGGAAAGCTTAGCACTGCAGATGCAAGTCTTGTCATACTAGTTAGTCTCAAGGCCAGAAAATGGTTCCTGGCCTGTTTTATCTACTAGCACTTGTATAGCTAAGAGACTGACATAATCTTTTGTGCCAAGGGTGCTGGGAAATTCTGTTTCTCCAGAGCCAGGAACAGGATATTTAGTTTTGAAAGAACACATGTACTAAAGCATCCTAGAAGGTTTCACTACATTCCAGAGGCCAGTTCCCTTGATTCTTTAATGTAAATAAGAATAGTTTCTTAATCTCAGTAACAAGCCCTTCCTGTTAAGTAGTGAAGCAAGATTGTCACTGGCTGTAGTACAAGGAGGGGGGTATCCTGCTCAGCCCTGTTGGTTTTCCTTCTTTTCGTCTTGCAATAATGTTAAGTATCTCAGCTTCCAAGCCTCTTAACTTTACTGTTGCATTCCTCTGTGTGGTTCCCCAAATAGCAGTGTTCAAGAAGTAATCACTTGTTTTTCCTGCTGGCTTTTTTTGTTGTTGTTTTGTTTTCTTATGTTAATAAAATACATAGGCCTACTTCATACCTTGAAGTGATTGAGCCTGCTGGTGGAGCCTCTTGTCTTTACAAAAGAAAGGGATTACCACAGCATTTGTGTCTGGATGGTATAGGAAGGATTCTGTAGGAATTCTGTAGCAAATTGAGATTCTTGTGGCATAGGGCAAGTACAACATATGGCAGCAGCTCTGCTCTACTAAACAGCCTTGTCTTTAACATGAGATCACATCAAGAATGAGAAGAACCCTCACTGTATGCATGCAGTGTTTGTACAGTGTTATGATGTGCCAACAAAGATGCCAGTCAGCTTTTTGCTACATAGATGTTTCTTAACTAAAATCTGAACCTTGTTGACCAGCAACTCATTCCCCATATGGCTCCACACTGCCATCAAATAGTATAGCTTTATGCCTGTCAATGCAAGACTGCAAACAGAAGCCAGCCTATGACACTGTGCTAGTGTAAGAAGACAGTACTTTTGTTTAATAGAAAAATTTCACACATTGTGGATGACACAGTTTTGTCAAAGAGAACCCCTGGTCTGGTCACAGCCATGCTGACAGAAGGCAGCTTTTGTCAATTCAAGTTAAGTCTTTGAGAGAGAAAAATCCTGTTCTGTGCTGAGGCTTTTTAAAAAATACATATATACACCTACCTACATATATGTATATAGATTTCATATATATATAAACTGAAGGTGCAGTTTAACATTGCAGCTCCCCTGACAGCAAAGCCTCTTCTATGAAGTTCATACCCCAGCACCCTTGCCACAGTTTGCTTCTCCTCACAGCTGTGCTGTTGGAAGCAGTGGCAGCCCGCCATTTAAACAGGATAGCTGCTTTGCCTGAAGTTGAGTGCCTAGACAATCTAATGCCCCCAGATTAATTGAGCAAGATCATTTCACTCATCCATTTTGTAGTATGAACAAACAGCTACATCTGTACTTCTGACCAGCTAACTGTGCTGGTTTAAAGGTAAATCAGCAGGAGAAATAGACCCAACTCAAGAGAGATTATAAATCAGAGTTACAATTTAATAAAAATAATACAATAAATACAATTATATGGACAAATAAATGGTTTTAACTCGCAAAACCCAGATGTATAACCCAGCACCCTGGGGCACGAACAGAATGATGTTCATTGGCCCCCGTGCTGAGCCCCACATGGTCCCCCTGAGTTCAAAGTAAGAGGAAAGGAAACCCTGTTGGTGAAAGTGCTGGTTGCAGTCTGGTCAAGGGTGGTGGTCACAGTCCAGTCGAGAGTGGTGGTTGCAGTCCAGTCAAGGTTCTGGTCCTCCTCTGGATCCAACGAGTGGGCCCAGAAGTCCCAAGACCCCAAGATTATATACACTCAGGTTCAAGTGGGAATGTCCAGTACCTCTCCCAGGGCGGACAGTTCCACGATGAGTGATTGTGAATCCTGAGATATTTTTTTGAATCCTTGGTGGCCCATTAGCAGACATGACCCCTCAGGCTGGGTGTAGAGGCACTAATGACTCCCCGGAGGGGATTTATCACACCTGAGTCATTGGTGTGAGGATAGGAACATCCTCCTATCTCACAGGCTTCTTAACACCCAGCTTATAGCCTGAGGAGTCAGGTGTGTTCTGGGCAGCAGCTGCAAATGGTTTATTGTTAACAGTTCCCGGGAAATGACATAGAGGGTGTAGAATACACAGTTTGGGTTTACATCCACACAATGATGAACTGGTCCCGGCTGCTCTAACTAGGACACTGACAAACTGCTCTGTAGGCATAGAAACAATGCATCGCTAGAGAATAAGTGAATATTTTGCATAAGGAAGAACAGCTCAACAAAGAACAACTGTTGAACAACTGTATACAAAATTTACTCTCTGGTTTAGAATTTGGAGGACTCTAAAAACACAGTGTACCACAGGCAACCTCTTTAATTTCTCTTCTGTCTGCTATTTCTAGGAAGCCTAAGGCAATGACTGTCTCCTTTCTTACATTTATACATGCACCCACACAACCAGGCTCCCTGGTTCTAGTTCAGAATGCACTGTTATTGTTATGAAAATAATAATGATAGCACTATTATAATATTGTGTAACTAGCACTATTATAATATCATGTAACTAGTATGGTAAGATTAGGTTGAGCAAAATGCACTCCTTTTAAACCTCTCTCTTGTTAACATGGAAGTCTTGACAGACTCTTGTGAAAATAATCCTATGTATAAGATCATGCAATTTGCAAATAAAAGATGTGATGGTCCAAATTTTGGTACAAGTATGACAAAAAAGTGGTGCATAAACTCTGCCCATGGAGTTAATTGTCTTTTTCTAATGATGTTTGTGGGCAGAAGATTTGGAGCTCATGGTAGCAGCAAAGATAAAGCACAAAGAGAGAGTTTTGCAAATGCCATTTTACTTATCCTATTGCAAAGAGTCCAAGGACAATGAAACCATGACAGTTTCATCTGTACTATGTTGATCACAAATAATCTGGTCTAAACCGTATATGCTGTCTTTTCACTGATTTTCATTTGTGGGGTCATAGTTTCAAACGTAATGCAAGTAATGAAGGTTACTAGCCAATTTTATCTATACATACAGTTAGAAGTTTGTGTGGTTTTTTTCTTAACAAAATACTTTTATACTCTCGAGAAATGCCTCTTCCAGTCATATTCAAGGTCTAACTGCCTTCACCAAATCCAAAATGTATGAAACAAGTGGCATTAACATTTAAGAATTTCTGAAGAATTCAGTATTTTGTCAGCTGTTTAGGTAGCAGAGAGATTGTTTAAAAGTGGATCTTACTTGGCCAACTCAAGTGAAAGACCCTTATGTAACTTGGCCATAAAATTGTCCACTCACCTCAACTTTCACCATATTCTTCTATTGATACTTAGTCTAAAACCACTAACTTGCATGAATTTGAAATCTGTGTAGATTTGATCTAAAATCTTTTCTAAATATCGTTCTGTATTTAGAAACATTGCTGTGCAGCCATGGGCTCAAAACTATCCACTTTCATTGGCTAAGAGAAAAGGGAAAGGTACAGCTTTAACCTAGTGAAGTCTGATCCCCCATCAAATAAATGTTTAAGTACTGATGTGCTGGGGAGACTGGCTTCATAAAAGAAGATTAATGGTCTCTAGACAAAAAAGCTTGCTGTCTTTAAGACATGAATATTAGTCACTCTTGAGTAGCTGATTATTTGGTAGAAGGATTTGTGGACTAGGGATTTTTTGGCTGGCTGATGATTCTTACTTCTGAGGCCCACGGAACTAAGTCTTTTATTCTTTTGGATTTTTACATTCACTCCTGAGAAGAAGTAAAAAATACATTTTTGAAAGAGTCTGTCCTTCCACTGACCTCAGTGGCCTTTATTCACTATACTTAGTGTTTCCGCTAGCTGTCTCTAGGTACACTGCTGTTGCTTCTGTGGTGTTTGGGCTGCTTGTTTCTCTTCTGAGTACATGCACAACGCTACTCCAGCAATGCCCAACCACTGTGTTTGTGTTAAGCTCCCAGAGAAATCCCTCCACCCACACAGCTAAGCATCTGACCAGCCATGCATGTGGCCTGTGTTTTGGGTGGTGGCTCTTTATTGCTCCAACAGTTTCGTTGAATAAGGAAATTTAACTACTCCTGGTGTGTACCCTGATGGAGGGTAACTGCTGCACTCAGCAGCTTCAGCTACTTTTCATTCAGTGTTAACACTATTTTCCATTGCAAGTAATGCAAGGATTATTTGATTTTTAATGCTTCAGCTTGTTGTTGGTCTTTTATAACAACAGAATTAAATAATGCTCTAAGTTTAATCCAGCTCCCATTTGCTTGGAGTACTATAAGCCTCTCTATTCTGTACTGAACTACGGCAGTGTATGAACAGTACTTACGGTATCTGATCTTTGCTATTTAAAGTTGCATATTATTTAGAGGTCTGTAATAGAATAAATTAAAGGCACAGTTACCATAGCAATCAGTATTATAGTTTATCATAACTGAGTGAAAGGTATTGCACCATATGGAAATAATAATGTCTCCAGAATGATAAATATTGCCTTCATCTTACTACTACTACTAGCGTATTTTTAATGCATGGTTAAAAATCATGATGCTGTTGCTTTTGAAAGCAACAGCAAAATTCACAGTTTAACAAATTATTTCCAAATGTAGATTTCTTCTAAGAACTTTATGTTTTTGTATCGTCTGTTATTGCCACATTTTGTAGATCCCACAACATAAGACATCAGATGACTTAGTTCAAATTATTCTCTATTGTTTCTAATGTTTCTAATATTTTTAACATCCCAAAGGGGGAGCGGGGTGGTATTTATATGTTTAATAATTTCCAGATTTTTGAGCTGCTAGTCTGTTCAGTTGTCTGGAAAAAAAATCTGATGGCTATTATTAATCTTTTTCAGTCAAAAGTGGTTTTGGACCTCTGGTTAGATTATTAAAGCAAAACTGTTCCATTTTGTTGAGGCATATTTTCACTATTTGCTTACATCTAATTAAGAATAATTAAAAAATTAGGTTTTAATAGCATTCCATTGAGTTCCTTCTTTTGGTCACACGCATAGATGTGGGGCTGACCATGTGATCCACATTTTCTGATAGCAAGTTTATTATAGTTATATGTGTCTATATTTGCATACATTCATCCATATAGATATTTTTATTTTATATTATTATTGTGTTATATATAATAGTATGCAATTCCCATAATAATGACTTGACTTGGGGGTCAAGTCCTTAGATTTATAGAGAGGTAACCTAGCTTAGAAAACTTGATCTAATCTCTCTCTAAAGTGAATTCAAATTAACCTCTCATCTGAGCAAATTCTCAGTGTAGACAGTTATAAGGCAATTCGGTCCATAAGTGGATTTGACTTAAAATTCTAAATAACAAAAACTTCAATTATTAAGAAAAAAAGTAGATTAAAGTCATGCACTGCATTCAGATGAGCTGATTGTTTGCAGTGCTAGGAACATGGAGGAGCAATGAAGATTTACAGGAAAGTATATACTGAATAAAGCTGATAGTACTAGTGAAAGTCCTAAGCTATGTTGGCATGTATTGTCAACAGCACGATTGCAACAGGCTTTTTCTTGAGCTTATTGTTCTCATATTTTGGGGTCAGTAGACCCATTATCTTTGTATTAATTGTAAAATGCTGCTATGGCTTGTTCTTTTCAAAATCATATTGGGTATCTATTTTTTATTCAAATAAATAGGGATAAAATATGCAATTGTATATGTGGTCCATGGAAGATAGTGACTATAATTGTCATACTGTATTTTCCTTAGAGAGGCATTTATGAACTAGAAACAGTTTAAAGAAATTAATTACGTTGGTTAAAATGAAGAGTAAAGTTTTAAATGACAACATGAAAAGAGACAGCCTCTATCTTTGGCTCTTATATGGAAAAATAAAAACTATTGCTAGGAAATTTGATTGTAGATGAGGCCAAAAAGCTCAGGAATCATCTGTTTGAAATTACTTTTCTAGTAGGCTGAAACAGTTGTAAATTGTACAAAATGCACATAAGAGGGACACAGCTGCAGAAATAAGACTATTATCTTTGTTGGTACAATCCTTTTCATGTCCTTCTGTGATATTAAAACTGTAAGCAAGTATATATATCTCAGTAAAAACTGCCATCATCATACTTTTAAGCAATCTGGCTGAGCTCAACAAAGATTTTTAGTGCAGAAATAGTCTAAAGGAGTGACTAAGATATAAAAGCCAATAAGAACAGAGGTAGACTGATCTTTCTGCAAGCCTGGGAAATTTTTTCTTGTTTTTGGGGGGAGGAACTGCTCGGCAATGCAAGAAATTGCATCAGATTCAGTCAGTTTTCACCATAATTTAGTACTTTTCTAAGGCAGACTTCAGAATTCTTCCTTCAGAGTTGAATTCTGGATTCAAAACCAACATCCCATACATAACAAGTTCTTGAACAGGTTGTATTTTGTATACCAACAAACAACAGTAGCCTAATGTCCTTTACATTTTCTAGCTAATGAAGTGAAAGATGTATTCATTCTCTTAATCTACTAGTGAAGTGTTATGTTCCAAAATTTACTGCCAAGTGAGGTCTGATATGTAGGGTTTCATTCTCTTTCCCCTCCTGCCAACTTTTCAACATTCTAGCTCCACGAATTCTTACTAATGTTATAAAAGGACAGTCAAACCAATGGGAGCACAAGGTGAAATGGACTCCACAAATTATATGACTGTCATAGTGTAGCTTCCTAAAAGTAACTCCTCATGAGAGATTATTTTGTTTAAGTGACAGCTAGTAGTGTTTCATTCAATGACTTCTGTTAAGATATCACAGAATCGTATGATCATTTAAGTTGGAAAAGTCCCTCAAGATCACGGAGTCCAACCATTAACCTAATACTGCCAAGTCCACAACTAAACCATGTCTACATGTTGTGCTACATCTACATTTTTTTTAAATACCTCCATGGTCATTTAACCACTTCCCTGGGTAGCCTGTTTCAGTGAGAATCATTTTGGTGAAGAAATTTTTCCTAATATCCAGTTTAAATCTCCCCTGGCACAACTTGTGGCCTTGTCCTCTCATCTTTAATGTTAGCAGGTGAGCCTCAAATGCCTAAATTTTCAAATTAAATATAATGTTCAATAATAAATAGACCACAGTCCTTTTCCTCTAGTAAACAACAGAAAATTTCCAAGGGACTGTGCTGCAATTCCAGGTGCCTATAAAAATCTAGATGATCGAGTAGTTTGTTGTAGTGTTATCAGATCAGTTAGTTGAAGTAGTGAGTACAGAAGCTCCTATTTCTGCACTGAATGCACTTCAAACCTGTATTTTGGGCTAGTCTACTAGACCTAATGTCTCTTTATGCTCATGGATCAAAGGTCCACTTTTTAGTTCAGACCTAAATGCTTCCATGTCATCGGGAATACTGCCGATCTTCAGCAGCAAGAGTGCGATTTGATTTAGTCCCCTTTTTTTCTGGTCATGCCCATATTGTGGGTTCCTTACAACTCAGAATATTCCAAGACAATATAAATAACAAGGAGATGTACATATCTTTCTGCCATCATTTGTGACATTTATCCTTCTGAGAAACTACTGTACAGAGAAGAAGCAGAATGTTTATATGCTGTGATTTAACTTTTCAAATTCTCCTAAGAACTGACAGAGTTTGTGGCTCAAAGCCAAAACCAAGATCTACAACACTCTTGTGAATTGCAGAGATAGGCTTTGTGCAATTATAAATGTGCTGAACTTTGTAACAGCCTATTTACAACCCTTTTAAAAAATCACAATAACTTTCTGACTAACCCTCGGGGAGATGGAATTTTGAAAAACAGAACAACAACTTGAAGCATCAGACAGCACGTGACACTGAGCATGTGTCATCAAATACATCACATGTATTTCCGTTCTCTTTCTATGCATGGCTCGTTGAAAAAAGTGGTTTTTTGGTTGTTTTACTGAGAAATTCTTCCTTTCAGTCTATAGCAGATCTGAGGATCCTTCTCTGCTGTTTCCACATCCAGGGGCCAAATTCATGCATGAAGCTATGCTCCAGTTAAAGACCCTAACTAATGGCACCTAAAAGGACAGAGATTCTCACTACATTTGATGGATTTAGGATTAGATTGTACCATAGTGGTACTACTGGATTGTGCCAGTCTTCTGTCATAAAGAGATATCTCATCCTTGTGGAACCATCTGAATTTTCCAGCAAGTATTGAACTCAGCCATGCTTTGATTTTTTATTCCTGCTCTGCTTCAGGAAAAGGCAGAAATGTTCACTGAAGACATATTTGCAATCAACAGAACATCTTTAAAAAAAAACTTGCTTGTGAAACAAGCAATTAGACACCTCTTATCCACAAGATTTTGTCTTACATTTTAAAGAGTCTACACTAATCTTAATAAGTATAGGAAACTTAATTTTCCCATAGGAAGCTACAGTTTTTGTACTCTGATTTTGCTCTGCTACAGTTCTGTGCACGGTCCCACACTAATCTTGTTGTAAAGAAAACAAGATTGCAGACTGAAAACCTAGCAGGTTGTTTAGGCATATACTGTGCAATACATACTATGAAGTGCTTAAAGCTCCAAAATATGTAAACTGGCATATTTTGTTGGAAGTATACCCTGTACCCTGCATGTCCAAGAGAACAATATTATTTCTGAAGTCTTAAAATAATGGACCTACACTGTGAGGGGAACAAAAAACAAACAAACAAAAAAAAAGACTGTTCATTTAGAATTGATATTTGAGATATTTTAAAAGGGGTTTGCTAATCAGAAATTATTGGTCTCTGTCAGCATTCCCATGGTAGACATCAAAATTATTTAATTAACTAGATGAGTTACTCAAAATTATGAATGGTTTATAAAAGGGAAAGTATGCTGTCTTCCACCAGACTAAAATCCTAGATGAAGAAAATTGAAGCAAAGTGGGAACTGATGATAAATAATACAAGTGGATTTCCTTGTATTATTTGTATATCTGAGTTACTTGTAAAAATTACGTGTATATTAATTGGTTATTTAATCATAACCTATAACCTTCTTAGGCATTAGCAGCCAGAAGGTTAAGATACATATCAGCAGGCATTCATGTAGACCTGAGACGTGCCCAGTGCGATCGACGGAAGAAAGGACTTTAACTCCCGTGAGACCGAAAAGGCTTTGGGTGTCCCATGTTGCCCAATGTCGGACTAAGGTGCATTGTCTGATATCCAAGATAAAACAAAACAAAAAAGTAGAGTTGCAAAGAGAGGAGGTATGACAAATATTGCCAATTTGAGATCAGTAGTTCAGTTAATAGGGCAATATATATGGAGTATTAGAGACGCCATTCTCAGATGGAAATGGTTGAGATCTGTGATTTTAAATTGTGTAATTAAAAAAAATGACTTTAAAACTATCTATCTTCTTTTACACACAGATTGCTGCCATGGTCCGAGGTGGCTGGGGTTGTGATAACAGCACGGATGGGTCCGGAGACAAGGTAGGGGTACAGATGGAATCCTCTATCGAGGCGTGAACGAGATTTTTTATCAGTTCAGGTGGGGACAGGTCCAGAACATGGGGTGGAGCATAAGACAGACAAACGGGGGAACAAATTGGGATAGGGACACGGGCAAAAGGGGGAGGGACGTGGGAGGAGCTGGGGAAGGAAAGGGCGAATGGTGGCTGCCTCCTCTCTGCAGCTTCTCCGGCCAATCAGAGAGGGAAGCAGGGAAGTGGGCAAGCCTGAGCATGCCCAGGAGACACAAATCCTGGGGAAACACACAATGTGTATATACATAATAACTGGAAAGTCTGTATAATAAGGTCCTGTCAATTGCTGTATATCTTCCTCCATGCCTGGGACTGTTCTCATCCTGAATCTTGCTCCTTCAGAGATTGCCCCAGAAAACTTCATGTTTTAGCTAGGGGGAAACTTCTCAATGGAACTCACGGCATATGCTTTTAACTCTAACACCAGTCTGTGACAGACGATTTTACAACTTGGTATTTTCTTGCTCAATTTATATCCTTCAAAGTTTTTAAGAGTGTTTTCTGTCTGAAGGCCACATGGTAACAAAGCACCTAGATTTCCAGGCATTAAAATTACTGCCTTTTTTTCTGTAACATATGTAATATAGATGATATATAGTGAGATATTGTTGTACTGTAAAATAGTATCATGAAGCTGTGAGATTGGTGAATAGGGAAAAGAATCAGTTTGTGCTAAATTAATTTCTCACATATTTTTTATACTTTTTGTGTTCCAACCCTAGTTGTATGCAAATCTCCCTTAACATTAGGTATGTTCATGACCTTCTAATTTATAGAATGACCTAAAACATAATGTATTAATTCAAAATCAAATACACATAAAGAAGGTTGGTTCTCCATGCACTCTCTTCTTAGCTGTAGCCTGCTTCCAGTAATCCATAATCTTTCCACTTCAACACCTCGCTGAGGTTTTAAGGTAGGATATGATTTTTTTATTAAGTTGGTTTTTTGTTTTGTTTTTCGTTAACTTGCAGACAGAAGTTCAAGTGTGTCAGTAAATACAGCTCCAGCAGACTGTACACTTTGAAGTAGCAGCATTTCTCCTTTTATCTCTTATGACACATGCAATTTGGAATTTGCACAATACCCAGATTGCTGGTTGTAGTGTAGGTGCAGAGAACATCTGGTCCAGCAGCAATAGCTTCTCTTCTTATGAAGAAGTCCTGTGAGCTAGACTTTTTCCTTCATTTCCTCTTCCCTCTAATCCCCCTGTTCTCTTTAAATTCGGTAAGACTTTTATTGCCAGACACACTATATAATGTCTAACTAGTACATAAAAGAGATGAACACATCTCTGGATAAAAGCTTTTATAAAAGGAAACCTATCAGCTCTTCCTCTATTAGGGTTAACAAGACATCTCCATTAGTGAAGGGAATTGTTTGGTAACTGTTTCTCTAATACCATCAATACATGTCCTTTCATTATGTATGCCTCTGATAGCAAAGAAATGTCTCAATTCAGTTGATTTCCCAACAAAGCATTTGTTATTTCTCCTTTGGTTTCCTAATTTTATCTGCTTCCAAATTCAGTTTGTTCCATCACACTGAATTCAGATTGCCATCTTCAGACAAGCAGCACAGGGTGGCATTTGTGAGAAGTCCAGCAGAATTTTGTACTTGGTAAGCCTCCATGCTTAGTAGAGTCTTAAGAGTCAGAAAACACCTGAGATGTTCACGTCTAGCCCCAAAGCAGGAGAAGGTTTGCAGGAAATTTTCATTAAATTATGTTCTTACAAACAGTTGACAATAATGCTGAGATCTTAATCCTTGCTTTGGTAAAACCAGTGATCTAGAAAGTATCTTTTAAATTAAGTATTATATCAACTGACTTCTTTGTAAATCTGAGCATTCTTCCTCTGAAAGCAAGAACATATTGAGGAAATCCTACTTTTTCTTGACTTCAGAAGTTCGTTGTACATAAAACTTCAAGGTTCGCAAAAGAAGAGCAGAGATTCACAAATTAAGGGATGCTTTACAAATGTGGATTTAGCCCTCAACCCAAGATGAGCTATGTATTTCTGAATTTCTGCGAAGGTTTTTTGGTTTTTGGGTTTGGGGTTTTTTTTGTCTGAAAAGGGAAAAGATTTGGAAAATAACACAAGTTTGAAAATGGCATTATAAGGGAAGCTCACATTCTTGACAGTTAAATTTTGGGAAGTATAACCATATGCATTACAAGGGTATTACGCTAAAAAGTCAGGATTGCTCCATGAAGTGACCATGCAGCTGAAAGTAGAGCTACTTCAACCACAACTCTTCTTCTGTGTCTTGACCCTGTAGCAACACAGCCTCCACGAAAAAGTACCAAAAGGTATGAGTTCAGCTAAGGCACCAGAGAAGAGAGCTGAATATTAAGTAAGTGGGAGGATGAAGTGGAAGGGGAAAAAAAATACATTCTTTTTGTGCTTCCATAAATGACACTTTCACACTCTAGAGCGATGGGAGGAGGACATGAGATTCTCTGAAGCTCAGTGCCCCTCAGCTGGTTCTCTTCAAGTTTCCATTGTTCAGAGCTGACTATAGAGGTTCAGTATAACCCTACATGACTTTTGTCTCTCTCTCTCCTCCCAGTAACAGTGAATAAACAGGAAAATAATTGTAAAGCCTCTAGAATAAACAGTAAATGTAAATGTGGAAGTTCAGATTTGGTATAGCTTTCATCGCTACTTTGCATATTTAGCCCTTGGTCTTGTCCATATAGAACAGTTCTATTGATTTTACTAAAGTTTGGGCTGTAAGCGTAATTCAGCTGTTAGCCACAGGTGTGTGTTGGGGTTTTCAGGGTATTTTTTTCCTTTATAAATTTCTAATCTGGCTTTCCAGATACATTGGTATTCATCCTCTGATTGCTAAGTACAGTTTTGAACCAAATATTGTCATTTGTTTAACTGTGTTTTAATGCGGTACCCTTTGGTTAAGACAGTGCAGACAGCTAATTTTTTAGCAAAATCTGTCAGACTGACTTGATCTATGACACATCACTGGCTTTCTACTTGCAAAGGTGATTCAGCTACATCTTTTTCAGTGTTAATTTTTCATTTGCAGTGCTTTTTGTTCAAAGTGCCCTGATGCTGCATTAACCTCGTTTAATGCTTTTTAAAAATATATACTAAATTCACCAATTGTGTATTTTAAAAAAAAATTCCTGCATTGCAAATATCTCCTTCTATTAACAGGACTTCAAAATGGTGTGCCACAACTTGTGGAATGTTATAAAAGAAAGAAAAGAAAGAAAAAAAATGTTTTTCTGACGGTAAGAATCAAAATTCAGCTTGATAAAAATGTTCATGCCACAGTCTGAAATATAAGTTACGCTGGTATTAGTGTGTGAGAGGTGTACAACTGTGGTGAAGGAAAAGGATGTTCTCTTTCATTCCTTCCGTCCCCTAATTCCCTTTGCCCCATTTTACTAACCTTCTCCCAGCATTTCCCATGCAATTTTTTTTCAGTTTTGAAAGCATCATGCTATAAAAGCTCGCCCAACCAAAAAGATACCTGTATGTATACAGCGTGAAAGGAAGAAGGCCTTTTCTTTCTGCTAGACCTAATCTGAGTTCTCCTGATACATGCTGCCAGACAATCCCAAAGATTTGGACTTCATTACCTAGAAACAGTTTTTAAAACCAAAGTAAAATAAAAAGGTAACAGCAAGCTTGCCAGTATTAATCTGGGGAAACCCAACAACACCAAACCAAAACAAAACCCCAACAAAAATGAACAAAATCCCCTACCTGAAACCAAAGATGCAGTATATTGTGCTTGATCAATTCTCCCTTTGTAGATCGGCTACCAAGATAGTGAGTCTGTAATTCAATCCTGGACAACCTGCGACCTCTTTTGGTCAATTAATAAAACGAGCACGAGGACAAAAGAAAACTTAAGGACTTGGTACAGGCACCCATCCGGGCATTAAGCAAGGCTGATCTCTCTTCTTTAATTCCCGAGGAAAAGTGTCTACTCTTACACCATATTATTCATAAATAAAACCAGATATTTTTTATCCTGCTATATACAGTGCTCCTTTCAAGATGGTATTTGAAAAGTGTAAGCACTGAATAAAGAAAAGAGAAAACAAATGGAATAGTTGATTCTAATTATCTAAAAAGATATGATTTGTAAAAAGTACAGTTTTCAAGATTCACAGTATCATGGCCAGTACCTTGAGCAATAACATATATACTTCTCTCTTCCAGTTGAACGCGAACAGCTGATGAATTACTGAAAGGTGAATTTCGGTTTTAATGATGAAGGAGTTGAAAGCAGAACATTCATTCCCACCGCAGAAGATATTTGTATAAACCAATATCTATGAGCATTATTGGTTTTATTTTTCACAAGGAGCAGGCTTCTCTGGGTGAAACACCATTATATATGTCTGTGCATATAGCTCACCATCCCCTTCCTCATGAGATGGCAGGAGAGCTTCAGAAAGGATGGTCACAAATTTTGGCATTGCCAATTCAGATTTTCTTGATCATAGTTAAGCCAAGTTAACAGGGAACAGAATATGCCTAGCAGAATGGGAGCAGAATTTGCAGTGGCCAAAACCTGAATGCACATGCATGCATTGTGCAAAATCCACGTGGAGTTTCAATGTTGGGTTTTTTGGGGGGATGGACTGTTTGGCGCTTTTTTCCTGGGTTTCAGAGGATGTTGCAATAGAAACTGTTTTCTTATAGACTAAAGGAAAAGTTTGTAAGAGTTCAGAAAACTCTTTAAAAAGACAGTTAAGGGAGGTACCTCCCTTATGAAACGAACCAAGTCCTGGCCCAGAGAGCAAACGTAGGTGTACGCGTGCACATACATTTCCCCCCATCTACCTAGGAAACGCAGGTGTCGTGTGAGCTACAAGCCGGTCCCAAATTATGCCCCGAACCTGCGTGCGTGCGGGTGTGTGCGTGTGCGAGCGCGAGCGTTAGCAAAGGCACGCCTTCTCCGTGGCCGGGGCTCTTAGTCTCAGAGCGGACAGGATTGTAGCCAGGAGTCCAAAAAAGGGTACTCTCCGCGAGCTTTGCTCTCCTTTCCCGGTGCCAAGGAAACGCACACGGACACGGGGACGCGCACACGCATACAGCACTTTTTCTTGAAACAAAAGACGTGTTCCTCTCGCCAGAGCCGTACCCCGCACAGCTGATTTCTAAGAAGCGCCCATAAACCGCCGTCAGCGCCGCGTCCCCCCCGACTGCCCCCGCTCCGCCCTCCCACCCTTGCGTGACCGAGCCCTGGATCCGGTGAGGGCCGGCGTTCCTACGCGTTATTCACGGCGCGGGGCGGGCCGGCGGTCGGCGCTATATAGGGACGGGCAGGCGAGTGGCGGGGGACACGGCCAAGCGCGGAGGGTGGGGAGCGGAGCGGCTGGCACGCAGGCAGGCGGCACAGGGAAAAAAACCCAAGGGAATCTCGATTTTTCTTCCCCCTCACCACTATTTTTACTCCCCTCCGTGCTTTCTCCTTTTTTTCTGAAACGCTTTTGGACCAAGTTTTCTTTAGGCCGTCTGGGCTTGGCTTTTGATTTTTTTTTTTTTTGTCTTTTAACTTTTTCAAAGCTTTTTTTTTTTTCTCTGAGTGTTGTGTGTGTGGCAAAAAAAAAAAAAGTTACTGTCGAGCCAAGTAATTCAGGCGCTCTGCAGGCAGGAGGGGGGGAGAAGAGAAGGAAAAAGCTGCCTTTGTTGCTAGCGAGCCCTTGCTGCCTTTATGTGACTGAGGGCAAACGACTGCAGGGAAGACCGGCGTGCGAGAGCCGGCAGCGGCTCCCCGCCTCCTCGCTCCGGCAGGGCTGCGAGCTGCTGCCAGCTGCGCAGTCCCCTCGGAGGCGGCGCCGGCTGCGCTGCTCAGCTTCGCTCCCTCAGCACCCACACAGAGCTCTGCCCGTCCCGCTCCCGGCCGCGGTGTGCGGGGGCGGCTCCGGGCGGCTCCCTCCGCCGGTTGCCATGGTGCCGCGGCCCGGCGTGCTGTGGGCAGTGGCGGCGGCGGCGCTGGCGCTGCTGGTCCGGCGGGCGGCGGCGGCGCTGGCGGGGCCGGTGGTCCGCTGCGAGCCCTGCGACGCGCGGGCGCTGCAACAGTGCAAGCCCCTGCAGCCCGACTGCGCCGAGCGGGTACGGGAGCCGGGCTGCGGCTGCTGCCTCACCTGTGCCCTGCGCCCCGGGCAGCCTTGCGGCATCTACACGGAGCGCTGCGGCGCAGGGCTCAGCTGCCAGCCGCGGCCGGAGGAGGCGCGGCCGCTGCAGGCGCTGCTGGAGGGCCGAGGGCTCTGCACCAACGCGACGGCGGGCGGCAAGCTGCGGGCCTTCCTGCTGCCGGGACCGCACGCTGCAGGTAAGAGGCGAGGGGGTGGCTTGCCCGCGCGCCGCTCTCCCTCCTCTTCGCTACTTTCTTTCTTGCCTTTTTTTTTTTTCCGATTTCTTTTGTTGTAAGTTACAAAGAGCTGCCCGCAGCGGGGAGGCCCGGGCAAGCTCGCTGCGGAGCTCTGTCTCCGGAAAGGGCCCTCGCTCGCTGCCCGACGTCTGTCGGTCCGCGGGCCGGGGGCTCCGCCGGCAGCCACGTAGCCGAGTCTGGGATCGTTTTGAAGGAGGTGTGCTTTGACCGAAGGAAAGGACAATTTACGTCTTCCACCTTATTTTTGTATATATAGCTTTTTTTTAACACCGATGCTGAGAGGTAGCTCCTCGCAAAAGAGGTAGAGTTGCCTTTTTTTATTCTAAGAAAAAAAAAAGGGGGGGGAGTGGGGGAGGGATTGCGTGTTGCTTCTGCGGGTGCGTGGGACTCCCAGGCTACAGAGCTTGAATGGAGAGAGAGAGAGGATGAAATCCTCGCAGTTTGTCCCCGGTGTTCCTGGAAAGAGGCTGTGCAAAAACTCTAGAGAGTGGGCTCTAATTCCTGCGCTGCAGCGTGGGTTAGTCAGGGAAGTCTAAGCACAAAGAGGAAAAAAAGGAGAAGAAAAAAACCCCCAAGAGTTAAATATCCCTTTGGCCTGGAAAGGTGGTTATTCAGAACAAAGCATTTGCACAGCAGTGTTTAAGAGGACGTTTGTTTTTTGCCTGCACTGCAAATAAATCTTTGGTCAAAAGAAGCTTTCCCGTACCTCTTCCGTGTCTTGTAAATGAGACGTTCACTGAGCGGGTTTTGTTTTGTTTGAAGGGGAAGGGACGGTTGGAAAAAGCTCTGTTAGCATGCACATTTGGAAACTTAAGACAGGGAAACTTGGGATTCAGATCAAGAAAGCACCGTCCCTCTATGCAAACATTTAATTAAACTGTTTGCTAGCCAACAGCAAGTATATGAACATTTATTTAATAGAAAAGTGTGTCAAAAGGCTTTTCCCTATTTGCATTTTTAAAAAGCCAGGGGATTTTCTGCTAGGTTGCAGGGCCTCTTTCACTATCCTCTCCTTAGCTGAGGAAGTAGCATCAGTGCTCCAGTTAACTGGCCTCTGGAAGAATAGGCAAAGCCTTATTATAATTATTTATGTGCTGCTCCCAAGCTGTGACAATTTAAATGAGAGTTTAGAGGTATTCACTGAAGTTTTAAATCTTGGAACACGGAGCAGCTTCCTTCATTACATGAACTTGGGTCTTCCTACTTATCCTTGGAGTGACACTGGAAACAAGGGGGCATCTTCTTGATACTTGAGAGTTGATGCTGTTTAATGTAGTGCTTTTAACAGTGACTATTAGAGAAGGAGAAAGGGGACTACACCTGCACTTTGCTGAAAATCTTTCCATTTTCAGCTGAATTTCTGAATTTGCATTCTTGGCTGAGAGAGAGCTCTGATTTTGAAATCAGCAGGAGCTTTGATTACTTAAAAAGTGCAAAGTAGGACCGTACAGTTCACATTCAAGGAGTGAAGGTTGCAAACGTAGTGTGCAAGAAGGAAGAAGTATTGCAAACCTATGTGATATGTAGTGCCCACCTCCTTGTGGGTACTGCTCCACTCCCAGCTCTGAATACAACAGTCCATGGTACACACCCTCTCTGAGCAGGATCACATCATCTCCTTTACACACAGCTAGGTCCTGCATCGTATGCTATACTGTTGGTCATTAGTAGTTCATGAAATTGCTGGAAATTGGTGTAGGGTGGAGTATATTACAGTAGCACTGCAGTGGGCCACGGACTTTCCAGTTGGTTTTTTTGGGCATGAAAGTGTTAAGTAGTAGTGTGCATGTGCAACCCTTCTAATCTGTTTCAGATAAAGAGTCGGTAACTATCATAGCAGTTTTGTTTCTCTTATGAGGGTGTAAAGCTAGCATGGCACTAAGTTTTGTGAAACTGAGTTAATCAAATATGCTTTACAGTTTAAAATGTGGCAATATGACCATTTGAAATTGAAGTGTAAGAAGTGCTGTTGAAATATGATGGCCTGCGTAAACTGAAATGACCAGCCATGGTCATGGATATTCAATGCACATTAAGAATATTTTCTACGTATTTTTTGGTAGAAGAGGAAAACTAGTAAACTGAACTGATTGCAGAAGACCTAGATTCATGTTTATAACATTTTATTGATTCATTTCTTGCAAATTTCATTGAGAATGTGGGGGGAAAAAATACCACTGTTTCAAAACAGGACATTAAACTGCCAAAAATATGTTCAAATACCACTGAGAGTCTGAGTTAAACCCACAAAAGCGAGGAAATTGAGACTTAAGTCTTAACTTCCTTAATCCATTGGCACTGCAGTTTGGATTTTCCTGGTCAATTATGTCAATTGCCAGCCGTGGCTACACTAAAACCACTGGTACCAAAATGTTAATTCAGATCCCGCTTCCTCTCATGTTCCTTCCCCCATTCCTGTGTATTGGCAGTGCCACTGTACTGCCTGTGTTGAAATATCAGGGTCAAATGAACTATGTGAATGCGGACTTTCAGGTTTAGCACTGAATTTCTCAGCTTTTGTGTCTTTTCAGTGAATCATCAAATATAATTTTAATATTAGTGCTATCATGATGTTAACACATCAGTTATTGTGCGTTCCCAATTGGATTTCCTTAAAAATGCAGCATAGACAAATATCTCAGAAGGGACAGGAACACTGGACTTATGGAGTATGTTAGAAAAATGTGTTTCTCCTGATGTCTTCTCAATGGTAAAGAGAAAATATTTTTGAAACTCGAGGTGAAAGCAATGTTTGTTCTTTGACACCATTACAGAATGAATGGCATTTTTTTCCATTATCTTTAAAGTGTGTTTTGTACACCTAGAAATGTTTTTGATTTTTATAGCAGAAGAATGAAAGCGTGCTGTTCTCTTTCTTTCCTGATCTATGCGTTGAATAAAGTTAAGGGGGAAGGGGAAGTGTTAGAGGTGGCTAATTAGAACCAGGAAACTCAGCGCGGTAGAGTTGATTGAATTAACGTCTCTTAAAAAATAAAAAAAATAGAAATTACCACCCTGGGGAAGGCAGAGCCATACCGCAGCCCATAAGTGTCCGGAGCCGGCCGCGTTGAGCTGGGATTGTTGAAATCAGCAGTGGCGGAGGGGAGGGATCCGCGCCCTGGCGCCGATGGGGCTGAGGCGGTCTGGGCTCCGGCGGCGCGGGCCTGCCCCCTGCTGCCGGCGGGCGGGAATGCAGCGAGGGGCGGGGGCGCTGGCTGCTTTCCAGGCGTTGGGTTCAGGCTGCACGGGTGGTGGAGTGAGTCATCTTATGAGGCCGCTCTGAGCGTCAGGATGCTTCAGTTACAAAAGTCTTCAATTCTGTAACAAAGATGCTGATGCATGCTATCAGTAAGACAAGAGGACATGGTCTTAAGCTGTGCCAGGGGAGGTTTAGGTTAGATATTAGAGAGAAATTCTTTACAGAGAGGGTAATCAGGCGTTGGAATGGGCTGCCCAGGGAAGTGGTGGATTCTCCGTCCCTGGAGGTTTTTAAAATGAGACTGGATGTGGCACTTAGTGCCATGATCTAGTAACCATGGCAGTAGTGGATCAAGGGTTGGACTCGATGATCTCAGAGGTCCTTTCCAACCCGGCTTATTATATGAATGCTACATTGTTCATCTTTTGATATATTACTATTTTGTAAAAAGGAAAATTAAGCATTTAGACTAATCTAATAGCTTGTTAATTGCAGGGAGACCTCATCCTGATATACAGCTTCCTCCCAAGAGGAAGGGGAGAGGTAGGCACCAAGCTCTTCTTGCCCTGACCAGTGATAGGAACTGAGGGAATGGCATGAAACTGTGTCAAGGGAGGTTTGAGTTGGATATCAGGAAAAGGTTCTTAACCCAGAGGGTGGTTGGGCTCCCCAGGGAAGTGGTCATAGCACCAAACCTGACAGAGTTCAAGAAGCATTCAGACAATGCTCTCACGCACAAGGTGTGATTCTTGGCGCTGTGGTGTATGGGGCCAGGAGCTGGACTTGATGATCTTTGTTGGTCTCTTCCAACTCAGGATATCCTATGATTCATCTGCTCTTGCAGATGCAGCTGGCAGTTGATTAACATTGTTTCTTCTGCATTTGTTCTTTTTGAAGGAAATTCCAGTGATTCAGAAGAAGACCAGAGTACCAGCAGCACAGAAAATCAGGGCATTCCAAACTCTCACAGGGTGCCGGATTCCAAGTTGCATCCACCACACATCAAAATAGATATCATCAGGAAAGTGCAAGCCAAAGATACTCAGCGCTATAAAGTGGAATATGACTCGCAGAGTACAGATACACTGAATTTGTCTTCTGAATCGAAACAAGAGACTGAGTATGTAAGTATTTTTCTATTTGATGGTTGGGTCCCATGAGCAAAGGTACACCAGCTTCCCAATGCTGCTGGTATCTGTAAGAACATGAAATAAATCTGTCAGGGGCAGGATGCCTTTGTCAGCAAGTGGTCTTCTAACTGTGTCTGCATGTTAGCTTTTGATACTGGTCTGTTTGACTTTGGAAGCTTACTTGAAAATAATAATTTAAAAAAAGCTGTTGATCTTTTTGTAATCCCAATTCAGGACCAAATCTGAATGCATGTGATTTGCAGTCAGTGTGTTTGAGCAGTAAGAGCAGCAATTTAAAGCGTGTGTTTAGAGCCTGTGAGATCGGTACAGAAGGAAAACATGTGAAAGCAACAAAGAAGGTCTTTGCTAAGCAAAAAACTCCATTTTGATCTCCAGTAGAACTGTGGAGTCTGTATGCTTTCAGACACTCACATAAAAGGCACTTTATATGAGCAAACTATTAATATTACCACTTGAAAGTATAAATGACATTACTTCACTAATTAAAAACTGCACCAAATGAGTCTTTGTGTCAGTACAGCAACTTAAACATTTTTAAACCATGCCAAGAAATTTTTTTGGGTTTCCACTGAGGGAGTGGGCTTGTGGACCAAGTCAGTAATATGCCCAGACAGAGTGTAGCTAAGCACAGAGTTTGTGGGCTATGATTCTTGAATCCCACTGCTGAGACTGACTGCCTTCTTGGCCTCTGGCAAAATGTGAACTCCTCTGCTCTTGGTTTTCTGACTGCTAAGTGGGGCTCATAATGCTTTACTCCCTACTCCGAAGAGCTGCAGTGAGAAATAATTAGTTGGTGTTTGAGACATGCTCTTAAAAGTGCTTCTGGAAGCTCTTTTTGGCTCATTGTCCAAGAGCTAATCCTCACTACATTGTTGTCAGCCTTTTGGAGATAAAGAAAGTAAGGAAAAGTGACATCCTTGTCTAATGAGACTGTGTGCAACCGGTCCTTTGCATTTCTGCAACCATTTGGTTCAGTTGAAGTTGGGAATCATTGTCCAAAGTTGAGGAATTTTATATATACATATACATTATGCCAAACTACTTGTTTTCAATTCAATCTATTGCATTTAAGCTTTCAAATCCAGGAGAATCACAAAAATCAAATGTCATTAGGGAAGGCCTACCTAGTAGTATATTTCCACTGACCTACTTTCTTCTTTTCCCGCTTGGTGCAAGGCCAGCTTTTCCAAATTTAAGATATATGTTACTGATTGACATACTGGTTAAGCCTTCCTATGGATATATGTGACTGTGATTTCAACTGGAAATGCCAGTAGGTGCCTCAGCATAGCATAGGGCTTTCAGTGTTTAGAAATCGCTTTATCTTGAATAGAGCAGACAGTCAGATTTTTTTCTGTGAATGGTCTGCCCTTTGACATATCCAGCCATCCCTTTGTTTTAGTGGATTTGCCTGAGTTTGTGCTTCGTGCCCTTTAAAGATTTATTAGCTCTTATCTGAAAGATAGAATTTGGGAATTAAGTTTCACCTGTGTTTTCGCAAATATGCTTGTTAACAGGGTCCATGTCGTAGAGAAATGGAAGACACTTTAAACCACCTAAAGATCCTGAATGTCTTGAGTCCAAGGGGCTTTCATATTCCAAATTGTGACAAGAAGGGGTTCTACAAGAAAAAACAAGTAAGTACAGAGTTCTGATTATTTCAATGAATGCATTTCACCTTTTCTACATCTTCGTTGGAGGATCTTGCCATCAAGGTGCATTATATATCATTTTATAAAGGAACTAGTTCATTTCCAGTTTTAGGACCTGACTCCATAGTGCTGTACCTTGTCAAGTGGGGATAGTATTTTTATTTTCTGTTGGTCATGACAACAGGTTCATTTGAGAAACTTTGTACCTAATCACACATGGGTTGACTGGTGTCCTAGATACTAATGGCCTCTGGTTTAAAAAAAGCAGTGCCTCTGCAATAACCCACAGAGCTAATGTTGCAGTCACCATATGACTGCAATAGATCAATGCTTTGAATTGTAAATAGCTACTTGAGAGTTCCTAGAAGAACTACACTGGATCATATTACAAAAAGCAACTTGAGAAGGGTATATATCTGTCCTTTATGTGCTACACAGATCGCTTCCAAAATCCAAGTCATGCTATCATGAAAGTGATACTTCTAGTAGTTACTCTGCAGCAAGGATGGCTTCTCAGCCCTTTTCTTGTTCTGGGGTTGTGACCTTTCTTGTGAAATGCAGGCTGAAACTGTGGGTATTTTATGCTTCAGTTGTGTCAGACTGAGCTACAGCAGCATTCTCCATTCAGTGCTGTCCTTGAAGCTCATTCAGGAACTTGGGAAAGTGCATATTGCATCTAATTCCAGTGTTTAGTTAGTGGCCTGCCTCCAAATATGTTTCTTGGTATAATTCCAAAATTTCCTGAATTCAAAGGTTTCTTTTAAGACTTTTCTCAAGGACAAGTTTTGTTTATGGACAATCTTGTCTCTCCCATTTGGGTTTACCTCTCTATCTCTGGTAACCAAAGGAGGGATTGACTCTCTGTTGCTAGCTAATGCAGTTCATTGGTTGGAAATGAGAGGCCAACCTCCGACCAGGCAACCTTATTTTAGGAATGGTATCTCTCCATTTTTTGGCTTCCAGCTTTCTTAGAAACAGTCTTTCCCTTTCTGGTATTCCCTGGAGCTCTGCATTAAGCTGGCAGTGTCAGGTGGAGCATTTGCAACAGGGGTGAGATTTCCAGCCTTCCTTTCTGCCATCAGTCTAGCACTGACAGCACTGTTTGACCTTTGGTGCATGCTGCTGAGCTTTCTATGCTTCCCAGCTTTTCCCAAGCAGGTGATGGCAACTCCCAAGCAGGGAAAGTTTCTTCTTGTTGCCTGGAGCTTTGAGAAGCCTGTGTCAATCTTGTCGTGCTGCATGTGAACTTGCAGAGAGCAACACTCAACATCTTGATCAGAGTTTTTTCAGAAAATGCTTTAAAGTGCTATGCAGAGCTATAAAAGCATTTCCTTAGCTGCTCTAGAGCAGCTAAGAATCATTTAATTGCATTCAAGGCATACAGGTGTGCTGTAGCCCTTTTCCTTCTCCAGGTATTACAGAAGACCACAGATTGTTTAGTTTGTTCAGTAGATCTTCCTTTCATCTCTCTTCAGACTCTGAGGTTTTTGGTTTGTCAGCAAAAGTGTAGTGATTTGCAGACAGTCTCTGGCATGTGCATATAGTAAATCGGATCCACAGTAAGCACATAATAAAGTGACTTACTTTAGAGGATGACTGTACTTTGAAGTGCAGTCACAGTTCTTCCACCAAGGCAGAAAAAAAGGAAATACGAAGTTAAAAAATAGGAAAGTCAGATAATAATTTTACCTAGCCTTTGTTCCTGGAAGCTGAGAATAAGGTAGTGGTACAGAGAAAATACATACTTCTGCCCTCTGTGTAGTGTCTGTCCTGCCTAGAGACTTTCAAAACTGCTTTAGGAAAGGTTCCTTCACTATGTGCAACAGCCTGTCTGGTCAGCAAACATAGATGATGAAGGGACACTTTCATACTTGGCCAACCTTGTCAAGCACTGTACCAGTTTACCCAGGTCCAGTAGTTTCAATGGTAGTTTGAGATGACTTGGGATCTCGTAGGACATGCCCACAAATGGAGTCCATGTGAGTAAATATTCTACATGAAATTCAGTTGGTGTGTTGATCCCATAAATGAACCTTGATCAACGCTGGGAACAGGTCTTCACGGATAAGGCTTACAGAGGCAGCCTGCTTCTCTCACCAACAAAATACAAACCACAAATAGTAGTTACCCTCATAGCATTAACTCCTAGAAAAAATCATCAGTTTGAGAAGTGAGTCGTGTCCAGACCTAATTAACTGTCTACAAGGAGTTGTGGCAGTTGTGTTTGTTTGGTTTCCTTTTGAAGCATCATGTAGGTCTGATATTTTAAACACTGTGAGCAGGTATCTAATCTCATTAACAGAATGCTAGGTTATTTTATTCATTCACTTCATTACCATTATTATCAGCATTTAATCTGGAGTTGAATTACATTATATTGTCACAAGAAAATGCAGAATAATAGGTTAGGAAATAGATGGTAAATCCAATGAAAAATGAGTGCAAGGTAGGCATTTTGAATTCTGGAAACAACTGTCAGCACTGCTGTCTAGGGTGAGAATGTGGTAGGTGTGGGATGGTAGGAACCTGCTAAATTATGATTGTACTGGACACCATTAAACTCATTCAGGATGCACTTCACATATTCTGCATTCCTGGTCACCTACTCTTTCCAGTCAAGTTGAAAGTGGTTATTTTTCATGACATTTGTGGATATCTAGAAATTGACTTTTCAAGAACAACACATTTGCATGTGTGAAACAATTTTAGGAACATAGATTTATCTGTCAGGATATAACATGAAAAATATTTCACACCTTGTGTTTATATATAAACTTCCTTAAGATCAGACCTATTAAAATTTAGAATTCTTCATCTTATTAAATCATGCATGTAAGGTTGTACTATTCAACTGTGGTATATAGGTATATTTATGTGGAATAGGTTGATACAGGCATGTTCCTGCCTCAAGCATGGCATAAAAGGATTTGATGAAATTAGAATTATTATATGGGGCAATTACTAGAATTGCCCCATGTTTGTGTACTGCAACCAGATACCTAAATGTGAGCTGACAGTGTCCCACTGAAAACAGAGCTGGGCTTGGCAGGAGCCAAAATGGCCTGAGGTATATGTTAATGCTGTCTGCAATCTGTTCCTGAAGACCACAGTTGCAGCTTCATGGAGACCACTGGGTTGACCAGGAATTTAATGGGATACCATATGCTTTGCTGTGCCCTGCAAATGCCTCTGCGGCACTTCTTTATGAAAAGGAGAGGGGCAGGTGGCATGGAAGCTGGCAGCTGGTGTTTCTATCAGAAGTAATTACTGTCTCCACCACTTGGGTAGTTTTCCAGCTTTTTGAACTTATGAAGTCATACAGAAGAGCTGGGCAGAGCCTTGAAATGTATGTGGAGTACAAAATTCACAAGAGCAGATATACTTTTTTTTCCAGATGATCTGTCTACTACTTCTGTGGGGAATACATACTAGCTGTTTTAGGATAAACGCATCACTTTTGAATTAGAAGTGCTTTACTATTGACAGCGTGATGGAGTGGGTAGTGCAAAATCACAGATTGGAAAAGATAAATTGGTTCTTCATAGAGTGTTATTTCAGCTGTAAAATGATCCAAGGGGTTTGCTTTTCGAATAGGTTGTCTAGAAGAAGTAAAAAAACCCAAACTCGAAGTAGGGAAGGTGTTTCTGCAGACTAACTTCATCTTGCAGTTAATTCTGAAAATTGATTGGGCAACCATAAAAAACAATCAAAGCCTCCAACAACATGAGTTAACTTTAATTGATCATTTCTTTTGAGAGTGATGCAAGCCTATGAATCAGCAAGAGTTGTGTAACATACTTCATATAGTAATTCTAAAAGGGGAGGCTATGTTCCTATTATTAGCAGAAGTGTATTAGTATTAGCAGAAGTGCTGGAGCACCAGGCTGGCAGCCAGAAGCCCTATGCTCTTTGGGCTCCATCTGTGCCTGCTTTGTTGGGAAAAACAACTCAAGTAGTGCTGCCTCAGTTTCCTTTTCTGTAAAATTTAAATTGTACAAAGACTGTTTTTTATTAATTCCTTTGTTTTGAGCATGAAGAATTTAAGTCGTTAAATGTTAATACTGCTTAAGCTAGAGTCCAGTCCACTTGCCATCAAAATAGAAAGAAAATTTCCCTTGACATCGGTGGACTTGGAGCAACCATTCATAGAAATCCTGGAGAGTATGTGTAAGCTCTAGTTAGGCTTTTGAGGCAATAAACATAAGTAGTAAGACTTATGTTTAAAGACTTAAAGGTAACTAGAACTGAAATGCAGGTAACAATTTAGTTTAGCAAATTATTAATGTAGCTGTTCTTTCAGTAGGTTTGAACCTCTTCACCCTCTCCTAAAACTAAGCTAACATATACTTTAAGCTGGATCTTGTTATCCTGCTGCTGTCCATTTTCATAGGACTAATGTAGAAGGACTGCAAATTCACAGAAGGGAGGACATCGTATTATTTCTACATTGGGCTTGTTACTCAATAATATATCATAAGGGTGGATTAACTTGCAGTTATGGTGATTAACATTACTTCATTTACTCTAAAATAAAATAAACAACTTGCTGAAAAAATTGTATCTAATGTGTGACCTGCTTCTTTTACAAGTTCCTAGTGAAGACTGTCTGCACTACCCGTGCTCATGGACCAATGTGTTGGTGCATGCTGTCCCTGGAGTGATCTAAATTCACAGTTCTGTCCAAAATAGCACCCTGTCATCTGAGATACTAAACTAGACATGGAAAGGATCAGGCACTTTGAGCAGCATATGAAGCCCAACTCTTGCTTGATGTTTTCTTGTGTACCTAAACATGGAAAAGGCACTTAGAGTTGTGAGCCACTGCCATACCCTCCTGGACACCCTGGAGAACAAGCAGTTGGGTGGTAGTGACCAAGTTTATCTGACTTTTACCAACCTGAACCTCTAAAAACCTAAATTGCTATGAGTGTGATCTTAGAGGCAGCACTTGCTCTGCTTGTGCGATAGACTTAACAGTGTTGAGGGATGTAAGTAGCTTCAGTCTAGCCAATCTTCCTTCATGTTGGCAATGCAACAGACAAAACCTCAGGAAACTAGGTATGCTTGTGTCACTGCATCCTTTGTCAGTATGTCCTGAGTAAAGAGCCACTTTTGTTTGCATTTGAAGCAAATCCTGTACCACCAAATCTCAAAACGTGAGCTGACATGGGGGCTGTGTCTTGACAGTGAGGCTGACCCTTGCAAACCTAGTGAGATTCTAGAGACATGTCTTATAAGCGGGTAAAAGTGCTATGAGGTCCTAGAGGTTTGCAGTATGTAACTATATCCAGAGTTGCATACTGAATGCAGCCTGTAGCATGTTATCTCCTTTAGTCTAGTTTTTGCCATTCTTAGTTTCTTGGGGGGACATTACTTACTTAGTACATAGTAGACTTTATAATGTGTTTCTGCTGCTTCTAAAGAGGTTCAGTGTCATTGCCTGTGGTAGTTTCAGGTTAGTCAGCATTGTTGTAATACCGCCAGTTAACTTAAAGCTGTCATAGATTATACACTAGTAGATACGCAACCTTATTTATAGGAAAATATACATGTAAAGTTCTAGTACACCTAGCAGTTGTCGGAGTGATAATTCCATTACAGAAGGATTGTATATCTGTTAATAAACATCAGCTACAGTTTTGAATTTCCTCAAGCAAACAGATGCAAGCCAAGGGTGTTTATTGCTGCAATGGTTGTCTTTTCCAGACCTGTGCTTTAGTGTAGAACATATCTGTTAACTTTCTTTTCCAAAGATGGGTCCCAGTCATTAGCCTGTATTGTAGTAAGTAGTCCTGGTATTCAAAGGGGGCAACTGTGCCAAATATAACAGATTACTTCATAAGGCTTTTTTTTTTGGTAGTCCTCAGTGCAGTTTTATTATGGAGCAGTTAGACCCAGAGGTATTGATTTTATTCAAATACTTTGTACTAGTAACAAATACTCTGATTCTGTCAGATACGGTCAGGATATGGTAGTGCATCTATCAAATGAGCAGGAATCCCTGTTGTATAACACGAAGAGCAGAGATAACCGAAATCATGCAAACCAAGTCTTCTATTCTGTTTCAGTGTCGCCCGTCCAAAGGCCGAAAAAGAGGTTATTGCTGGTGCGTGGATAAATACGGACAGCCACTTCCCGGGTATGATGGGAAGGGAAAAGGAGATGTCCACTGCTATAACTTGGAAAGCAAGTGAGGGCTGGGTGCCAGCTCTTTTGGCATCTGGGCGTGGCCACTGGACCTCACAGAGGCCTTGGGGGGGCTGGGCAAACACTGTGGACTGCATTGCGTGTGGAGTACCAAGCTCTGCTTCTGCAGCAGATGGAGAGTTGCAGCCTCTGCAGATGCTGCTGCAGCTGCACCCTGCCACCAACATGCGTTGAGCTTCCTATAGGATGTATAGAAGCTCTGAAATCCCATGTAAACGTGCACTATTGATACCCAGAGAGAGAAAAACAAAAGGCACTTCAGAATGGATTCAGGGAGTCTCCACTTACTTTTTAAAGAATGGCCTGTGACCAATTTGATCCTAAAAGATACTGTTGGTTTTTTTACTTTATTTTAAAGAATTTATAGATTTTAAGCTTGTAGAAGTATTAAAGAAAAAAGACCCACAAAACAAACAAGCAAACAAAAACTTACAAGGATTTAAAGGTAAGGCGTTTTTTACAGGTCTGATGGGAAACTTGTCTTCACGGGTAAAAAGTTTTATAAAAGTCTCAAAGAACTTTCTAAAGAAATGTATTTCTAGAATAAAGACATGGCTATTTTTTCTGTAAAATATATTATGAATATTCTGTTAGTCTGTATTTAATATAATTGTTTTTTAATAAACTTTATTTAAATGTAACATGTGAATACCAAATATCACATAGTAATTCTAGTGTATACTTCTGTATGCAAAGAGAAAGCAAGGGTATGGAATGACTTACAAATATGTTTAAATCCATATACATACACACTGACCTGTTCTAGATAATAGAAATTAATTTGTGGAGCAAAGGAAGTGTTTCCAGAAGAGTTTGAGATTTTGTGTATTTGATATAACTACAAATACTAAAATAATTTTTAAAAATTATTTTATTTTTATTTCTAATTGTTATTTTCTAATGTGACCATCACTGAATTATGCCACTGGAAAAGGATAACTGTTGCACTGAAGCTCTTGGTAAAGCTTTCTTGTGTTCTTTGCTTCAGTTTGTGCAATAGGGCTTACATTTCCTTCATTTCCTGCTCACACTAATACAGAATATTCATAGACAAAAAAATTGCCATCACAGTACCAGCCTTTTTATTTGCTTATTTATTTTGAAAAGGTGTTATCTTGGTACGTTCTACCAAAGCACATACTCTGTACAAGGAACTCCTATTCAAAACAATGCTGACAAGATGGGGGGACTATGGGCCCTGGGTGTTGAGACACTTCGTTTATGCTACACACAATTGTTGCTTGATTTGACTATGGTAGAAATCATTTGCCTGCATCTAAGCACCATTGAGTTTAAATATTTAAACCAACTGTCTTCCATAGTGTTATATGTCTTTTTAATTGGAAGAGAAATTATTTGGTTTTTTTGTGGTATGTGATGCTTTCACATAAGGAAGGGTTTGGCAACATTATTTTTCTGAGGCTGATTGTTTACTGAACTTTGTGGAAAATTTTGTATGACAATGAAATCTGGATAATGAAAGGTAGACTGTGAAATGTAACATCTCTGGAAAGTAATGCCATATTTTGTATATGTATTTATTTATATATTTTATATAAATATTTTATATATTTATATAAATATATATTCTTATATGTGTCACTATAAATGTTTGATGTCACTATAAATGTTTGATGTCACTGTAGAAAAAAGAAGCCATCAACTCTGTAATTTCTTGTTGAGTTGGGAACTCTATGAATACTGAGGACAGTGGGTTTCACGCTGATGGGTCAGGGGTTGTGTGATGGAAGAGAGACCAGGGGGCCAAGGAGCTTGTTCCTTGCCACTGCATGAGTTACAACCATCCTTTTTCCTGCCAGCAGTGGCAAACGTCTTGAAGCTCTGACAGGGAAAGATTTGGTTTTGCAGCTCACCAGGACTGAGGCAGCCGAGCACTATAAGTCAGATGTTTAAAGCCTTACCATTAATGTATTAGCTGAACAGCCCTATGTGCGTTCTGCACATCTTTCCAATTTCTGTCTAATTAAATGAGTTCACATCATGATGAAAACTGAAATTTTATAACCTCAGAGTAAGAAAAAAAATATACATGAAGTGATGCTTACTGCAGATTTCCTGACAGATGATTACATAAAGTGTTGTAAGGTGAAGATTTGTTGCAATATTTTTGTTGCTGAAGCAAGTGTAATGCCTGCAAAGATTTATTGGCAAAATAATAAGTGCTGGGCCTTTTTTTATTTTTAATTTGTAAACCAGTTCCTTTCAAGTAATTTCACAGAGAGAAGAAAGTCATATTTACACCAATATTTGGGCATAACCATAGATAGAAAAATAAGAATTGAGTTAATCAAAGTGAATATTTTGCCTCTTTTTTTACTTGCTATCTGGTGAGCCTTCTGAAAACAGAAGTCAGTTTCTTGTCAAAAGTGGCCTTGCAAGCCACATTTTGCAAGTATGCAAGAATGTTTTAGCAACCTGTAGCAATACCCAGATTTCTGATTTGGGTATTTTGTCAAGTATTTAAGCTTTTTATGTTTTTCCCTGCCATTTAAAATAAATGGTTCAAGACAAGAGGGCATGGTCTCAAGTTGTGCCGGGGGAGGTTTGGGTTGGATATTAGAATTTCTTTACAGAGAGGGTGGTCAGACATTGGAATGGGCTGCCCGGGGAAGTGGTGGATTCTCCGTCCCTGGAGATTTTTAAAAAGAGACTGGATGTGGCACTTAGTGCCATGGCCTAGCAACTGCAGCGGTAGTGGATCAAGGGTTGGACTTGATGATCTCGGAGGTCCCTTCCAACCCAGCTGATTCTATGATTCTGTGAAATACAGAAGAAGTTGACTAGTAGAGGTCCTTAAGTGATATTTTTTTATAGAAGACCCAAGGAAACCGTCTCAAGGAACTCAAACTGATTCAAGCAATCAATCTGTCGCATGAATTATTTAAGAAATGACATTCAGCTCATTTAGGTCAGCTCCTTCTAATGTTCTTTAGTATGTAACAGAGGAAACATACGGCCACAAGGGGGGGAAAAATTAAAGAATTGCATGGTTGTGAGAGTCAGTTTTATTATTTTGCTTCCAACAGATGTCTTTAAAACAAAAATTGTGTGTAAAAATAGCCCCCTCCAAAAAAAATTTCTCACCTTTAATTTAAAACTTCCTCCATTTCAGAAGTTGCCTTTTAAATATATTTTACAAATACAGTTGCTTGCACTAGTATTGGATACTTGCCATTGCCAATCTGATGTTCTTATCAGTTAACATTGGTATGAAATGGTATGAAATTGGTATTGAATGAAAAATAACATTATTATCCCCCAAAAAATTTAACCTTAAGAGAATCAGTGGTGACTTTTTCCTTTTTTTTTTTTTTTTTTTAACATTCTTAGTTCTATGAAGACAAGGATTCAATTCAATAGGCAAGAGTACTTGTCATTTGAAGATTTTTCTTATGGCTAAGGGAGCCAGGCTGCAATTCAAGCAAATATATTTGTGATCTACATCCAAACAGCAGAATGTGGGCAGCATGAAGCAAATATATGGGTCAGTATCAGTTCAGAGGAAGATGAGTTCCCTCCATGCACAGGTTAGAAATGATTCCTGCTAAGAACTGCGATGAGAGGAGAACTTTGGGTTTCGTGACAGAAATGGAACCAATGCATTAGAAAAATACCTCTGTGCCTTCACTGCCTTCAGTTCAGGTGGTATATTTTATTATTGAACAGCTTTTTTCTAGTTTTCAGTAAGCTCTTTCAAGAATCTCACGTGATCTGGGTTAATATTAAGAAGTCTCAGAAAAATCCTTTTAACTACAAACATTATTTACACCTCAAATATTTGCCTGGCAGGGCACTACAAAAGCTCCAAGTATGTACTACAAAACTTGCTGATTTCTTTTTGAGCATATTTGTTAAGTTGCATGGGTACCATATGTAGCCCAGATTGATGTGGTAAGTATTTATTTTAACAAGTGTAATAAATAGCTGCATAAATCCCTGTAATTGACCATTGACTTTAATGCAAGTTAAAGCTGGCTGCAGGCAGCTCTGTTATCTTAAAAATTATTTGAAGAAGTTCTCTTTTTTTAATAGATGTTCTATGCTATAGTTTTTGGAGCCCAGAATATCCTTTTCCACCTTTTTGACATGCACACCTTTTAGGTCATAGTGTTAGCTATTTGTGCACTAGGGAAGGAGGCTTCAATGAATACCAAAACCACATAATTAATTCATTTTTAGTACAGTCTGAACTTTTTATGACTAAATTCAATAGAAACCTTAACACAGCATAATTCCTTGTTGAACTGAGCCTAAATTTAAGCAATGGTTTTTGAAACCTTTTGGGAAATCATTTTTGTGTATCTCTAGTTACTGTAAGCAAGGATGGCTCCACAGAGATTTCGCATACTAGCAATAGGAATTATATTTAAAGTATGAAAAGTACTGAGCAATTTTTGTGTATGCCAAAGCATATTAGTATTCCAAATGAAATGTTTATATAGGTAGCTGTTTTCTACATGGTCCTGCTGTGCCTTTAGAAACCCTTCACTTCTATTAATTTTGATCAGAATAATATGCTTGCTTCCTATATTAGAAAAGACTGACTCCTGTTTCTTCCCCAACTCTTTTTTTTTTTTCTGAGATATCCAAAAATAAGATCCAAAAAGGATATCACAGTATTCCAAGGGCAAGTTTTTTTGTGGTTAGTATCAGTAATGGCTTCATCTGCAAGCATGAAACATTGGTTTTGTTTAAGGCCATTAGAAGAGAAGTCTTTTGATATGTCCCGTGGATATGGGTATCTTCTTATAACTGGAATGTATTTAACCATTTGATTTTGGAGTCTCCATCCCTGGAGGTACTCAAAAGCCATCTGGACATAGTCCTAGGCAACTGTTCCCTGGTTGAGCAGGGTGGGATGGACCAGGTCCCCTCCAGAGATCCCTTCCAACCTCAACCATCCTATGAACCAGTCAGGATGTACCAGCTTGGTGTCCCGAGTTTGTCCCAGTACATGAGATTGTCTACATTATACAATGCATTGATTGAGAAAATGTTACCCCTTTTTCTGCCAGAAAGGAAATTTCCTGGTAAAATGGCAAAGTAGTGCAATTTTTTTTTTCACTGGAAGAACCTTTAGTTTTAAAACTCCTCATTTTAGGTATTACTGCTTCCAGTTCAGATTTTGCAGATGTAGAAGCCGATGTATACCAGCCTTAGAGAAAATCCCATTGAAAAAGCTTTGCTTCTGCTTTTATCCTGTACATATATTAAAAAATGCAAATGACTTCAAGGCAGAAAGTTGCAGCTGAAAAAAAAATGGAGACCAGGTATTAGCAGAAGCAGAGGGTAATGCTGCAAATCTCAGTTTATCCTTGCAGAATGCATGTCCTACTGCTCTGTGTATCCTAGCTCTCCACTTCTGCTGACCTATCCAAATTCCTTAAGAGCCTTTCTCTGTCATGGCTAATTTCACCCCACTGCTCTCTCCATTAGTGGGTATGGAAAGAAAAGCAGCAAAATTATTGCTGCAGAGAGAAGCTGAGATTTCCTCCAGAAAAATCTGTTATCCTGGAAAAAAATCTAAAGAAAATGTCATTGAGAAGGACTGCTTCCCACAGCCATGTGTGGTAAGACCTTCCAAAAGTGAGGTAGTGGAGTGACTTGCTTATGAGAGCCAAGCTGAGAGTGCATTTCCCTCATTTCTTGCAACTGGAGGGCAGACGCTGTTTTTGCCTGCTTATGTCATACAGAGACTATTCAAGGTTTCCTTTGTCTGCTAACTATCGTGTGACTTGCACCCAGTAAAAAAGACCTAACTGACTGAGCTTGGAAAGCTGATTTCTGTTTTATTACGTGGGTGCTGAAAGCAGTCTTCAGCCCTCAGATCCATACAGTTGCTATGTTACCCCTACGTGTTGCTGATCTTTTTTTCTGTTCCCTTGCTGGAGCTAAATGGTGAGGGCTCAATTGCCAAAGCAGCAATAAACAGAAGCTGCAGATAAAATGAAAATATGAAAATATGAAAGAAGATGATGACATAGCCAGCATTTTCTCTATGCATCCAGAGAAATCCCACACTAAGCATCTACGCATCAGCCTGGTGAACTACAAAGCACCATCAGTGAGAGAGAAGAAAATCCTATGTCACCCTTGGCATAATTGCAGAATTAGAAACCTCAGTGTAGGCACAAATAGGCTGCTCTTTGTTAGCTTAAGAGCAGCTGAAGGAGGCTGAGAGCAGAAGGACGACTACCCATGCTGTGTTCTGCATGGCAAAACGGCAGGAGGGAGGCTCTGCTGGAAAAGGGAAGTCTGTTGGTCAGGCGCTATCCCTGATGGGAAATGTGGTTGGTAAGGAAGCGGCAAGGAGCCAAGCATGTGCACAGCCCTGCCTTCCCCTGTGTGCCTTGTCTTGGCTGTGCTGCCCATGCTGCCACTCATACGAGCTAATCCAAGAGGGAGTATGAAAAGATGAGCAGAAACTTTTCAAAATTAAACAGCCAGGATGTGGAACTGACTAAATTTAGATTCATTCCTTTGAACTTACATCAACATCCATGACAAGCACCCTTACTCCCACACCTCTCCTGCAGGAGGCTGCCCCTCTCCCTGAACCCTCACAGTAGCTTACTTGCAGATGAACCCTGAGGGAGGAGGTAGGTCAAGAGAGGAGGAAAGGAGGGAAAATAAAATAAAGCTATAGTTTGTTGAGAGAGCTATTGTCAGAGATGTTTTCATTACTTAAGAGTGCAAGTGCTGGTGTGTCTGGGCTCCTGCTCCACCGCTGTTGTTTTTGGTACTTTTCGGTAACACAGAATGAACTGGCTGTACTCCTAGCAGATCCTGTCCTCCCCTCCCACCTTTACCTTAGTGTGACTAGATAATATTGGGTGGCATTTCAGTAAGAGAAGCCTTCCACTTGCACCAACTCTGGTACTGTTACTCAATATATACTATCTACCCAAATGTTAGAATGTCAAATGTACTAAACACAATTAGGTGTTTATTAAGCTGCTCATACCCTACTTTCCTGTGCAGTCTAAATACCTACCCAATTCTTGATGCAATGTACAACAATCCTAAATGCAAAATGTGTCAATAGACACATGCATCTGTTGTCAGTGCAGCCTGGGGAGACTGTTTAGGCTAGTGTTTTATCAGTGGAGTGATAGCTGAGGAAAAGTAGACCAACCTAAAAAGTGGTGTGTAAAAATAGGCATAGGACTTGACCACTCAATATGCAGCATGGGCTAAAAGTCTAGCTTGAAATGAGTCACTTGGTTCTTTTGTTTTAAACAGGAATTTTTTTACTATTATTATTATGGGTTGGGCAGGGATTAGACATCAGCGTTGTTTTGCGATAGCAAGGCAGTGACATGGGTATAAAAAATAGCATTTATAAATCTAAAAAGTCGATGCTGCTAGACTGCTGGTAAAGCACAAACATCTTTTGTTCTGACTTTGCAGAAGAAAACTGCTCTATTTTAGCATTTTGTTTGGGGTCCAATGTAATATCTAGTTCTGTGGGAGCTGAGTGCTTTCCACTAAATCCTGTGACAAGCCTCTGGCGTGTGCCATTCTTTGTCATCCCGCTTTTCTTCTCTGAGGAGAGCAAGCTATATGTAATGCATTTTTTCTGTTTGCATTTTTATTTTGGTCTGTGTTTAAGACTCTCATTAGCAAGTGCAAGATCGAAGGAATATGTTTGTTTTGTAAAGGAAAAGGCTAAATCTTCATGTGCTCAATATCTAATTGCACTTTGGACTGGGTCTGTAGAAAGTGTTCCCTGACTAAGTTTTGTCTTTTCAAAGCACGTATTCTTATGGTAGAGAAGTGACAGGGATGGTGACGAGCCTTCAGTGTTAGAGTAGGCTGCCCTTCACTACCATTTTCTTTCTCTCCTCCTTTCTCTTCCCTCACCTTCTGCCAGCTCTAGCTGACACAAATGTGTCTCTGCTGTACACCAAAGTGATAAGCAGAATTGACTCAGTATGAGCAGGGCCCAATATCAGGTGATTTTTGGTTGTCTTGGACAGCTTCAGGGGGAAACGGAGGGTAGAAAATGTAGTGCAGAGGGCAGTGACCTCACTTCTGCGCTATGAGCATTTTGCAGCTGGCAGTAAGCCATGGGCAGGAGGAGGCATGGCTGGAACAAACCCTGCTGCAGCTAACCTGGCAGGCCTTTGGCAGGAAGAAGCACAAACTGGGTGGGTAGGGTTCTCAGATAACATGAACCAAACATTACAGATATTCACTTAAGACCTTCCCACAAACTATTTTTTTTTTTTAGGTGGAGTAGAAGTGCAAGCAGATATGAAGGAAGGGAGCTAAATTAATGAGGAACAGTACATCCCCTTTATACATCCAGCTGCATGCCAGGTGACCTGAGCTGCTAAGAGAATCCTATAGCACCTTTCTTGCCTTTCTTGTTTGCCCACTCATTCCCCTCAGGCTTATCTTGCCAGTGCAGGAGGGACACCTTTCCAACAGCCACACATTGAAGCCAGGACTGCTAGCTGACACATGCCAAAAAAATAAAAAGGAAAACCAAACTGCCCTATGAACAGTAAAACAGGAAAACTGCAGACCTTCGATTTTTCACCCTGATTCTTGAGGTTGATCATAAAAATTAGGACAAATCATGACATCATCTATGGTCCAAGCTCCTGGCAGTACTGTGATAGAGGATATAAAATTTGCCTGCTTTGCCTCCTTGTATTAGTCCTAATCCCAGTATATGGAAGAGTCTGGCCCAAGTCAGACAGCCCACTCCAGAAAAGCTCAGCAGACGTCTGTCCTGGTGAGTCCTGGCAAGATGTCACATGAGGCCAGATTGTAGATAAGGAAGCACCCCTTCCCTGCTACTTTCAGTAGGAGGTAAGGGACTAAGCTCCTCTGAGAAACTGGTCTGTCATACCTGGTGTATGAAGTAACTTCTGTTTCTGGTACTTAACAATTAAAGGAAAGAGTTCGTCTAAATCCCTCTCCCTGTTGAAAACTAATTTCTTGCAGCTAAGATGGGAACCTGTCACCCTGAAAAACACTGTAAATAGCTGTCCACTGGATTACTATACCACAAATAGACTATTAAACATTATTAACATTATGAACCTTTCCCCTATATATGTATAAAGATCCCAACAAAAAGAACTAATTTCTGCTCTTTAGATATCAACCTTTACATAAGGTCTATGGGGTGAGAGGAGTCAGAGTGCTCTTAAGTCCTGTAGCTGTGAGTTTATGAATTCCCTGCCTTTCTTAACCATTTTCCCTTGGCAATGCCACACAACAGTTGTTCAGTGCTGAGTAGACTCCATGAAAGGACTACAAAATTCTGCCCAAATTTGCTGCTTCATTATTTTGATACAGTGATTGCCAAGCATTTTGACACAGTGAATACCATGCTGTAAAGTAGTTTTAGCCGAGTGTCGCAGGAGCTCATTACAGGGAGGTTAGGCATTAGTTACTTATACTGATGCCAACAACTGCTTTTACATGCTTTCCTTGGAAAGATCTCAAAAGACTCCACAAAGAAGGTCAGTAGTATACCCATACTTTTAAATTTGGAGCACTTTAATACACTGCAGTTGGATCAGCTGACATTGACGTGCAGATAACAGCCAACACGTTCAGCAGGCACAACATACAATGCCACAGAAACATGATCGGGAGAGCAGAGATCTTCACAGTTTGGCTTTGAAGTTTCTACAAGCTGCTTCCCTCTCCCATTTAAACCCAAATCTTGTGCCAATAAATGGCAGGAGGATTTTATGCTGAGTTTCACTCCTGCCAGCTCTTAGAAATTGTTATCACTCTCCTCTCAGGCTGTTTTCCTAGGAAGGGTTGGTGCAGCCTATTTTCACCTCTGGGACTTGCTAACTCCCACACCAGGTTTTCCATGGACAAACTCAGCCTGAAGCTGGCATGGCAGTTACTTACATTCTCTTTTTCTCTGCAACTACTCAGTCGAAGTAACGTGGGGAAGGGAAAGGGACCATATCCCAAGCCAAGGGGACCCTCTTCTCTGCTTTCAGCAAAAAGAGTTTTTCCCCAGCCTCCCTTTTACAACCTCTGACTTTCTGTGCAGGAAATGACTCTTTCTAGTCTTGATGTTATCTTTTAAATACACTAATGCTACTGCCTTGGGCTTTTGAGTGAATGAAGGCATTCAGCTTTCCTATCCAGAAAGCCTTTTAATAACTTCCCTTGGAGGCTGAAATTTGCCCAGGGCTTGCAGAACACAGCTGGGATTGGAGAGGGCAGGAGAAGGGGAATGGGGCAAGGAGAGCAAAAGAAGAAAACTCTTTTCAGGAAAGGAGATTGGCATTCAGGAGGCAGATTTGCAAGAGTTTTGTCTGTTTTCCTGCTGAGGTCAGACTGTTGAATGGGACCATGCAGAAAACAAGAGACAGGGACAAAGTAGAAGACGTTATTTAATAGTTCATCTTAAATAACATGACATTGTCAACATGTGAATGACTTACACCTGTCAAAGGTGGTGCAGAATATCCTGTTTTGTTTTGCCATTTATCCAGTGCATATATTTGAAGAATAGATACAAATATTGTCCCATTAGGATCTTCAGTAATTATATATTAAGGTTTAGACTTTCTTTTTTAAGAAACAGCTTGACATTGAAACAGAGGTGCAAAAGTAACATGATATATATGCAAAACAGGTTTTAAGTAAGTTTTTAAGCATGCTCTCTACTGAAGTTTATTTTTTAAAATTCAGTTTGACACTATAAATACATAGTACAAAAAATACAAGTTTACAAGCAATTTTCCCAATAGTATGCCATTTGAAGTGTTAGGTAGCAACATTCCTCCAACATAGGTTGTATACATTTAAGAGCAATAATATTAAGTATTTACATACCGAGTTATGAAGAATGTTACGTATCATGTTTGAGAATATAAATTAGTAACAACACGTAGAGACAAAAATACATGTACTGTGAAATAAATACTTCAACATCTTTACATATGAGGATATCTATAATATTATAAGAACAAAATATACAAGATTGTAGAATTTGATCTTGCAGTTGCTCATATTTGTCACTTGAGCATCTAGGCAATCTCAGTGCAGTAAAAATGTTACTTTATGGCATTACTCATACATTGAAAATCAGGTGCACAGAACTACATTAGTGAAATGGCTCCTGACTGGAACACCTCCTGACTAGAACAGGCCCCCAGAAAACTTGGTTTTATTCTTGTGAGTTGAGATACTGTTGGCATTCTGGGTCTCCTTTAATTTCTGGAGATTCAGGAATTCTTCTGCCACTTTTTGGATAGACACACCAGCATTCAGCAGACTCTCCATCCAGTAAAGTTTCGCACTAGAATATTATTAGCAAAACAAAAATCACAGTAAATAACTGTAACCAGAAGATTATCTGTGAGACACTGCAAGTAGAGGTGTTGGACAGAACTAGGATCAGAAGGTGGGGACCTGCCATGCACAGACTTGTTTTGAATGCAGTGGTCCGCAGAGCCTCTTGAACAACACGCTTGGCTAGGGAGCCAAGACTCGAGCTCAGCTACCACAAGAGCAACTTCAGATTTAAAACTGCCCATTTCTTAGCAAACAGTAGTAGAAAACAGCAGTATCTTCCAGCATGAGAAATGGAATGATGGCAGAATTTACAAGCTGGTAGGGTGAGAGCAGTGGCTGAATGGTCTGGCTCTTAATGCAAGGAGGCAAATAAGGTGGTGTGGGTTTTTTTGTTTCTTAGGGAGGGCATTAAACAGATTTCTGTTTGTGCTTGATTAGATCCCAAGGTCACAGTGTTTGTGAGTCACATCATGATGCCATACACCAAAACAAGGAGTCTCGGCAACACAGATTTATGCGGACCTACTAAATTTGTGTGCATGAACTGTGGTTACAAAGTGTGGCTTGAAGTTTGGAGCTTTAGTTGGGTTTGCAGATTAACTTGCAATGGCTTTTTTTGAGGATATAATGGAAATGAGCAAATAAGCTAGTCCACAGGCAGCACAAATTGATATTTTTTTTCTGCTTTACCAGGGTAATTTTGCTCCGAAGAGTTTTTTCACTGCCTATGTGAGTTTCCATTGCCTGGGAGCTGAGACTCCCCTTTACATAGTGATTATTATATATTCAACAGGCTTTGGCAGGTAATATGGTGAATATAATGAATTAATATCAACTGGAACTATGCTAACAAATCAAGCACATGGAGCTTGATTTGGCCTGGGAGCAGGTAGGGTTAAAATATTTTAGAAAAGGTTTTGAGTGCACCTGTTCTGTGAATGGAAAAGACTCCTACCTCCATTGCTGTCAGCTTCCAGCATGTGGCTCACTTTAAAGAGAAGGACAAGCCATCTGCTCCCACAACAAAATATTCCTGTTTTCACAACCTGCTTGTCCAGCAGCTGCAAACGTGGGAGTTTGGGAGCAGAGGGCTGTGAAAGGGTTGGCTGTATCAGGCTAGTCTCAGCGTTGCTGTGAGCAGATAGGGGAAAAAAGGCACGCACCTGTTTGCTGTGGTAAAATCCATTCTTGTTGCAGTTGGGCAAATAGAATTTGTAAATCTCCCCTCCACTTCCCTGCTGAGCCTTCGCCAATCTGTACAGGGCTCTGTAGAGCTCCTTCTGGCAAGGACCCTGCAAGAATACCAGGCACAGGTTGTAAATACCAAAATCACAAAGAAACCAGCTAAACAAAAAGTGATCAAAATAAAGCTAGCAAAAAGCTGGAAAAAAGGCATATAATCTGGTGCCAGACTGTTTTGCATATAATTTTCCTTGTTTCAAGAGGAGCACAGCCAGAAAACTCTGGTCTTGCATTTAGACCTTTGTTTTTATTCTTTGAGGTATTTTCTTTAAGGATTTTAATCCTTAAATTGCCACACAAGGAAATTTAACCTGTACTAAGTAAACACATTACTGCTCAGAGGGTACAATCTCTGCTATTATGGGGACGTGCATGTTAAGAAACTGGTACGTGAGACTTGCCACGTTTTTGGGGTTGCCATGGCCCTGTGCTCTGTTGATATATGGAGAATAGGTACAAGACATATAGAGAGGGTGCAAGAACAAACATTTGAATGTTTGTTATCTTTTGTACAGGACAGAACTGTTGCCAAAGCAACATGGAGCCATCCTGTAGCTCTGGGACCAAAACCCAAAGTGCCTGGAACTGAGGATGAAGAACTGTTTGCAATATTAATTATTTTCACATTTTGCTGGCTCTCTTTTTTGAAGTCACTATTGCTGTGCATCAACAGTACCTAATATGTTTAAATCACTGCAAGGAGAGGAGAAGTGGCTGAACAAATATTTGTACTTTAGAGTAAAAATAAACATAGCCTCTGCTTTTACAAAACCTCCCCGTGTCAGCCCCTCATACAAGCTGTCCTATTCCAGTCAACTGGTTTATCTGTGACTCTGGGTGAGAAAAGCAGAAGCCCCTAAGTTCAGAACTGGAGCTAACAGCATGCGTACATAACAGTTCAAATTACATCAGTGATTAAGTCCTGTTCTGGATATGGAAATGAGGCTTCCTACGGTAGGGTGATGATTAGTAGGTTTTTGCTTTTTCTTTTCCACTTTGTCAGTGACCATTACGAACCTGGGCTTCTGTGGTGTCCGACCAACTCCCCTCCGTAAGGCAGGGTTGCTGCTGCTGGGGACGGGTCTAGCCATGGTTCTCTGCTGCCCTCAAGTGGAACACAAACATGCTTGCAAAGGTGTCCCCCCCACTACCTACTGAGATTTTGCAGTGTCTAAGCATACTTTAATTGTTGAGCTTTTTGTCTTTCTACGTTCATGTAATTGACATAGAAAAACACATTTTGGTTTGCATTGGTATTTTGTCAATAACTATGTGGAAGAACTCCTTTTTACTTCACTGTGTGTTGGACCAGTGAAAAATGCCTTTTTTAAAAAATTAAAGCACAAAAGGAATCCCAGATTTTAATATGGGTTCATGTAAATTAAGGGGCCATCTGATAGTAAATGCAGTGAAAAGTTCAGCCTCTGCACAGTCTGTGTAGGACATATTTGATGCATGCCTGTTATTATCACTCTATTTTGCCATTTTGCCTGTTCCTCAAGCATCTGATGAAGATATTCCAAAAGTCTGTTTGCCAGCTTCCCAAAATACTGACATCTCAGAGTTGCTGCTGGAATTTCATACACATTTTCATTTCGTATTCTGAATAAACAGCATCTACTGAAATGGTCTCTGAAAGGTTTCAAAGAAAACCCACCTGCTCTTTCCATGTCTTGAGTTCAGATGTTCTCTTTGCTTTCATGTTTTCATATGCAGTGATGGCATTCCAGGGAATGGACTTATCCTGGCCCATGGGAAACATTAACTGATAGTTCAGTAGCTGATCCTGTGTTATTTCAGTGCTTTCCAAAGGCATATCATCAGGTTTGACAGGGTCTGGAAATGAAGGATATTAAGGTAAACATCTTCAGTGAACTTTCGCATTTATTTCTCACAGTGAAAAAGGTGAAGAACAAGAAGAAGAATCAACCAAAAAAAAAAAAAAAGTAATATCTAAGACAGATCTTGTAGGAATAATAAATGGCAAATTAAACTTTGGTCGTAAGTTCATAGAAGGACTCATCAGCTATTCTCTAACAAGGCAGTTATTTTATGATCCTTTGAAATTATGTGAATCCCAAAGATGAGCCAGTCTGCTAGAAACAGAAAAATCTTCTTGACCACAGTGGGTTGTAGAGACTTGGCTAAATGAGGAAAGACTGAAGTTAAACTTCTTATGAATTTAGATGTTTGTCAGTGTGATGTGTTTGTTTTTATTCATGAGGGGAACTGGTCCAGACCTCATCCCATAGTAACCTGAACCTTGTTCCGTTTCTTGCCTCACATACAAGAAGGAGTAGCAATTCCCAGGAGCCAGCAGTAGCTGGGGATTGTCAGAAGCCTAATCGTACACTGTATGCTAGTACCTAAATCAGCATGTGTGAACTCTCCCACTTAAAGCAACAGAAGCTCTTTGCAGGGGACTCACCATAGGACAAAATTTTTATGTGTCTAAATAACTTGTTGGATCAAGGCTGTAAACAGACAATGGACTAAAAAATACCCTTTGACAATGTTTAAGAAAAGATGGAGGTGGGAAATTGAAGAGGGAGAAGGAGGAAGGGAGGAAGGGAGAGAGGGATGGAGGAAGGGAGGAAGGAAGGAAGAATAAAATTAAATTGAATGCATGTGGCTTAAACTAAAGTTTAGTTACTGTTTCCTGTCAAGTAAAAGAGAAGTTCCACTTACTTCCACTAATTTTTTTGAATCAATGACGATTATTTTTGTAATGCTACTGAGTTACCTTAATCACCACTTTGTGAACATAGGAGTAATGATGATGAAAATAATAATCATAATAAATTGAAAAATAATGACATAACGCTGGAGAAATTCCTGAGCATCATATTGTCTAAGATGCTTGAGATGCCTTTTTTCTTGAAGATAGTTTGGCTAGCACTACACTACTCCAGATACATTTTATTCATGAAATGAAGCCAGGCACCAAGCTTGTTTAGTCTTTTCGTTCTCTATCATGACTTTTGGAGATGGACATAAACAAAGCCTAGAAAACATTTGTCCTACTGTATTTACTGTTCATTACTAAAGAAAAACTGTCTACAGCTTCCCAGAAACCTGGGAGATCATTCTACATTGTGCCATCACTACACTTTAGGGTTTTCGTGCTCGCAGCCTGTAGCTAACAGCTTGTTGCGAACATCTCTTGGCTTCACATCAGGATGCGCCTCGCCTCGAACGGGTCAGAGCACGTTTCCCCGGAAGATGCACTCAAGCTTCCCTGTTTTTCAGATGCCTGCCTTACTTCGCTCATTGTTCCTGGCTCCCGGCGCCCGCAGCGCCGTCGCCGGCTCCGGGGCATCGCGCCCGCCGCGCCCCCCGGCTGCCCCCGGCGTGGCGCCGCAGCGACGGGCCCGGCGCGTTCCCTGGTGCGGAGCGGAGCGGAGCGGGGACGCGGGGACGCAGTACCTGCCGGCTCTGCCGTGCGCATCGCTCCGACCTCGCTGGCGGGCAGGCACGTCCCGTGCCCCTGGATGAGGGCGGAGAGGGGCCGGGGCTCCCCGGCGGGGACGTGGCAGCGGAGCCCCAGCCGGCAGCGGGCCGTGTAGACCCCGCAGGGCTGTCCCGGCCCGAGGGCGCAGGTCTGGCAGCAACCGCAGCCGGGTTGCCGGGCCGCCTCCGGGCAGTCGGACGCGACGGGCGGGCAGAGCGCGATCCTGTCCGGACTGCACGGGGCGCAGCGCACGGGCTGCCCGGGGGCCAGGCGGGGACCCAGCAGCGCCGGCAGCAGCAGGGCCGGCAGCCAGGAGCGGCGCAGCACGGACCGCGGGCGACCCATGCTGCTGAGGAGGGAGCGCGGGAGGGCAGCTCGGCGGCCTGGGGACCAGGAGACACTTTGCATATATTCGGCTCACCCGGGCCATTTATACAGCGCTTTGCCTGGCTATTAATCTTTAACCCCAGTTAACTGTTATCTGAACAGGAGGGCTGGAGAAGCATCATTTCACTGGCGGTTCAAGTCCCTGGCCACTCTTCCCCTCCCCTTTTACTTTCCCCCTTTATCTATTTTCTTTCCTCCAGACATGAAGGAATGCTTTTATTCCCTCCCCCCCCACCTCTCTGCACCAGCACAATTAACAAGGAAATATGTAGTGGGGGTTGGAGGTGAAATTGGCAGAGGGCAATGGAGGAATGGGGGGTACCCCCTACCCTTTTGCCTGTCACAAATATGTCCTGTTCTTGGCATTTCAAAAAAATGTAAATGTTAAAAAAAAAAAAAAAAAAAAGGGGTGGGGGGAAATGAAGGAGAGAAATCCCGTTGAAACTGAAGCAACTGACTTTGTATTTCCACAGCAACAAATGCAACAAACCCTTATTTAATTTTCATCATGTGGCTGCAGGTTAGTACACTGACATACCTAAGAGGAGGCCTCAAGGGTAATAAAGCCATGAGGATCCTGTAACCACTGCACACATGCATGTAGGAGTCTTTGCATTAACCTTCGGGAAGGGCTGCGCAGCTGAAGTTGGAGGGATCTCCTGTGCCTTGACTCAGTTTTGCCACTGCTGCTGGGATGAGAGGAGCTTCAGTCCTCAAAACATGCACTTGAGGGAAATCAGTGTTTGTCAAACAGACCAAAAATTAATTAGATATCTGCTTTTCTGTCTGTCCTGTTACTCTTTCCATCTCCTCATGTATCAACTGAGGGAGGTGTGGGTGGGAAATCTTTCCTTTTATCCTTTGCATGCAACGGTTGTCACTCCAGTGAAAGAAAAAGTACTCAAACTTCACTGTGCTGAACAGATTATTTTATCCTAGTATTCACAGTACGTACCAAGCTTGAAATAGCAAATTCTACTGTAAAGTCATGTAATGTAGCATGGTTTCTTTGTTTGGTCGGGGTTTTTTTTTAACATTTACTTGTCCTCTTTTGTAAATACATCATTTATGTGAAAGAAAGTGAAGAAGAATATTTAACATTCTGTTATTCACTCTTTGTTTTCTGATATTGATACCAAAGGTTTTATTTATCATGTAGTGATTTTTTTATCCATCTATATTCATAACTCATTTCTTAAAAGTATTCTCATGGATTACAAATTTTTACAACTTGACACATTTTCACTTAACTGCTTCATCTATTTTATTTAAATTCAAATAGTTTCAGGGATCTCTAGATACACAAACGTTGACAACCCTTAAAGCTCATTAGCATTTTTAAGCATTTTAAGGAAAACTAATTTTACATATTTTAAAAGAATTCTGTGGACTTAGGATGTCTAGGAGTAAATTTTAGCTGAAAACCCAGAGCACAACAGCTTCTTTAGAACACTGCAATTAAATTTTCAAGCTCCTTTCCCTCTTTAATTTCTATTTTTTTCTTGTATATCTGTCTTTGAAAATCAAAATTCTCTTACCATTCAATATGAAATGAAAAATATACAGAAATATGTCTTCTTTCCTCTCCCAAATAAGAAAAAGAAAACAATGCAAAATTAAGTATCTTTCATTAAGAAACATGAAAAAAACACAAATGGAAAGTAGACCCAGTTACAAAATGACAAAGACCCAGAGAACCCATATGTATTAGGATATGTGTACACAGGTATTCATTCACTTATCTATGTATCTCTCTCTGCTGTGTTAGATAGCTTTTTATGAACAGAATTGAGGATCATTGACTGACTGCTTAAGATAATCTACTTGCCTCTGAAATTACTATAAAAAGTGATTGTCACTGTCCTGCCTACAGTTCTTCTGTCTAAGAAACCCGAGGAGAACTGAAATTGGTTTTAATGATACACATGAAACATTTCTTAAAAAGGATTTTTTAACTCATCACCATCATTTTTAGGTAACCAAAGACACTTAATGCAAGAACAGAGTCCTTGTCTGACATGCACGCCTACATAACAAAACTGCCATTAGTTTCATTCTCATTCTTCCCAAGTACCATCATATTTTCAGGTCTTTGGCATATTTTTCCTTGTTGTCAGGCAGTTGGCAGTATCTGAACTGCCCAGGCAATTCCTAACAATTTGCTGCCTTTTAGAAGTCAGATTTTTGCAGTTTACCCAGTTAGACAAACAAAAGATAAACAACACCCCTCTCCACAGATTATAAAACATCTTGAGGATTTTTTTGTTTTGTTTCCTTTATGACTGCAGGTTAACTTGAAATGATGCCCCAGCCTTTTTTTCACTTGTTATCTTTTGTGCAATCAAACTAAGGAAACCTTCAAGTCTGCTAAAGCTTCCCTTGTGAGTAGATGTTCTTCTGTAAAAAAAGTAGACCCATAAAAATCAGTCCCTTCATATTTCATTTATATAAATGTAATGGACGTATGTTAGAGCAGATTATGTTAACTTAGGGCAGTATCAATCAACAAGGTAATGTTTTTGTATAGGTCTTGGGACATCAATGAAGTGAAGGCAGTGTATATATTTATGTAGGCTCTGTTTGATGTAATACTACAACTCATCTACCAATCTCCATCTCTGACCCTGACATTGCTTTAAAGAACACAAACAGATAAGAGTCAGGAGGTTAAAAACATCCATGATGTAAAGTTGTGTTTGCTGAGGACTTTTGATGGTAATTTTTAGGTGTTCCAACTGTTGACCCCTAGTTTGAACCACTTGTCAAAAGACACCACATGAATCCTAGGCAAGGATTGCTTTTCTGTGAGATCTTTACCATTGGTTTCTCAATAATTTTTAATCAATGACCTCACTTTGCATGTTATATAAAGTTAAGGATTTTTAATTTCTTTTTCTTTAAAGTCATGTGAAGGGACTCACAAAATGTAGAGTTTTGTATGCATTTGAGAATAAGTGATCTTTTTCTACTAATCACTAACAATTCAAGTAACTTGTCAAATAATTGCCTGCTGGAACTGCTTCTCTGGATATGTTTAAAAAACCAGCAAAACAAACAGTGGAATATCCTCATTATTTTTCTCTGCATTTATTCCATATAAAAAAAATGCTTTTTCTCTCTAGATTATTAGGAATTTTTTAGCCAACTAATTGACAGTGCTTATATTATTGATGAATAATTTGATGCACACATTTGTTGATTGTTGTCACTTTGTGGCAATGACATATAAGCCATTTGGTATTATTTTTCTATTCTAGTTGGGTAAAAATGACTTTTAGAATTAGATTCTGGATGCAAATAAGGAGTTGTTTCAAGTCTGGGTTGCACTAACCTTTGCAGACTGACTTTTGCTATTTTTCTCCAGCAATTAATTTTGCTAGAATGTGGAAAATAATTTATAAATGCCTAAAACTAAAACTGCAGAAACTCTAGTGAGAGGCTGTCTCATGGCAAGTCTAGCTAGGGAAGGCTGCTATGGACTTTTTGCATTAAATCATGGGTCATGAAAAAAAAAGAGAAGAAATGGTAATTTATCTCGGTGGTACCCAAAGTGTCTGGACACTGAATAAAACACCTTGTTTTCAATGTTGTGCATGCATGCACCAGCCAGATAACTATTTTCTACAAACTATTGCACTCTTCTGGCAAGACAGGTTAAAGTCCTTTAGTCATTCTACCATAGGCCAGCTGCCCGTGTAGTGAGTTTGCCTAGCTGGAGATATAAAACAGAAACTTTGAGTTTCTGTGGTATGACAGAGCTGAAAACATGCTGCAGAGTGTGATTTCCTGTGGACAAGTAACACAAAAAGAAAGCTTCTGCTTCACCCTTTCTGCTGTAGTCAGCATTACTAAACCCAGGTAGTGGTATTTCCTGTGACCAGCCATGGAAATAAAAGCTTTTCAGTGCCTACCACAGTGAGCTATAGCTTAGCAGGGACTTTGAAAAATGTAAATGACTCCCTTAGCACTGGCTCCAGGCACCTAAACCAGCATAAGCTGTTTAAATCTCTTTGTATCCTTCAACCAGAGTCTCTCTGAGCCCAGAAACAGAAAAGAACACCACTAACCATGTAATTTGCCCTTTACTGTAGTCCTTGGGGGCTGTAGGCACTGATGGGATGAGACTCCAGCCTTCACTACCTTCAGGTTTACTTGCTGAAGTAAAGCTTTATCATATGCTGATAAAGGAAAAGGCAAATTCCCCAGTGATTTACTCTTAAAGCAGTTTAAGTATAATAACACTTTCAAATAGATATTAAGGCATCTCATGTGAAGTTTGAGACAGTAACAAAAAATTACTGCTTACTTTAATGTCGGGATCTGTCATGTGAGTTAACTGCCAGCTTGCACATAAATCTCCCCTTTCTCCCTGAACTAATGCATGGCTTTCCAGGAACAAGCATATCCACATGCAGTAGGAGAAAAGTAGGCACTAGTGATGGAGAAAAAGTGACATCCAGTCCCAGACCAGGGCCATCATATTCACAGTCAGCTGCACCACTTAGATGAAAAATACCTGTGGGAAAACAGCCAGCAATAATTCATCTGTATTGGTTTCTGCCTCATGAAGTACAACAGTAGATATTCGCTTTCACAGTAGATAGACTGAATATTTAAAAAAGCTTACTGCTAACCCAAAACTAGAGGAGTCCCTTATGTTTCAAATTCCTGGTCTTTTGTTCTGAGGTTTCATGGAAACTTTTAGCCTCCATGAATATATTTGACTCTTAAAATTTGAATATAAAATGCCTTTCTGTCATCTTTTTATCTTTTTAAAAATGCTAATAAAAATAGGAATAAGTCATAGGACCCAGATCACAATAAGTCAAGAGGTCCATTTTCTCTAGTCATCCATCCTATGAAGTGGGAAACCAAAACTGTGGGACAAGCATGCCTGAACTGTGCTTGCTGTAGGAACAGGGCCTGGGCTGCAGGCAGAGCAGGAGACAGCAGCCTGAAATTCTTAGCAAGAGAGCAAGAGGGCTGTTACTGACAGCAAAATGATAAATGCTGGTAAAACAGGACAGGACATTTCTCTCTATCACTTAAAATTGCTTTTCACATTTAGGTTTTTCAATTCTGCACTGGTTCTTAAAAAAATAAAACAGTTTGTGCAGCCGCTTTTATCAGATCTGTCCTTGCCTTTCGTCCTTGGGCATTTCTGATTTCAGCAGTATTATTGGTATTAATTATTACAATTATATTGTTGCCAGTAATACCAAGAGTACTTTTTTCAGGTTTCAGAACATCTACTGTTTTCCCAGAGGTCAAGAGACAGGAGTCTGTGACTTCAGTCAAATCTACTATTTGAGACTCTGCAGGGGATCCAGAGTGAGGTATAGACGAGTTCACACTCTCCAGAGGAACAAAGATGCTCAGAGGTGCTGGTGTCTGCTGGGGATCCCTGAACTTTTTGGTGTGAGGGGGACAGAGCTTGCTTTCTGTGAGCAGAGGTAGAAGAACAGCATATAGACAAAGTAATTGAGGCACAACAGCCTCCAGTCAGGCAGGTCACCCTGTGTGGCATGTACCTTTGAGTGAATACCCTTCAACAACCATTTTACAGAAAACTGAAGCTGCTAATGACCAGTTTTAAGGCTCCTTGGAGGACATCATAATTTGCAAATAGAGATATGAAGGGGTTAATCCAATTTGTTATTATACCAAAATCACACTGGAGATAAGACTGAATGTCACACGAGTATTTGCCTGACCTACTGTATAAATAATCTCCACCATCAAACACAGAAATCACACAGAGTTACTGGATTAAAAAAAAAATCAATAGCAGAGTGCCTCTCTTTCCAAATAAGATTTGACTACCTTCAGTAAATCGCTATGATTTTGCCTTCTGTAGCAAAGTCACATGGAAAAGAATGAAACTTCTAGTGACCCACAGGTTGGTGATGGCGGGGCACTTGTAAAAACTAAGGCGTAGAAAAGAATCATTAGGTATCTCAAAAGCTTTTCTCTCATGAAATCTGATTAATCAAGCTGTTGTAGAAATTCTTAAATGCATAACTATAACAGTAAGAATTTAATTTTATTTTTTTTGTTGCTGTTATTACAATCAGTGACTGTTTGACCATGACATGACCAAAATGGCAAAAATAAACAACACCTTCTTTTTAATGTAATTTTCTACATTTTCATATATAGTACACTACCCCTTGCTAGGGTTTTATATTTTAAGTTTTAGATTTTATATTTTTCTCAAAGATATCTGTGTAGTGAAAAAACATATTCTGCAGACTTAAGTATATGCAAAAAAAAGGACACCTTTTAAAATAGCAGTCCATGTCTTATTTTCGTCTAAGTCCACTGATTTTGCATTCTGAGAAACTGGAAGAACCAATAGACATTTCAGGTGTCATGAGTCTGATACTGTGTTTTAGCTTGCCTTATTCATCCCTTCTACCAGTGTGGTCATCACAGTCTTTTCACTTTGCTAGTCTCACATAAGGGCTTTGCTCTGTGATTTGTTTTCTTTAATTTTTATCATCTCCCAGTGGTGGCCAAAATCCCCCACCTGCTACTGAGTACACTAGTCAAGGTCATGATGCACTGTTGATTTGTATGCTTGCATCATAACCTTTGTAGTATAATTTCCAATCCTATAGTTTCAGTGAACTTTTTCTCAGCTACCCAGGGGCATTCAGGATGCCATACGGCACTTCTTTCTCCACCATCTCAGTTCCACCCCTTCTTTCTTCCTTTGAACACAGTCACAATTATAACACATATCCACATTAGCATATATGTTGTAAATAAATTTTTTATTGCATTTGTAAGCCTTCTAATTGCAATGTCTTCCCTCCTATGGTGGCAAAGCTTCTTGCTATTGCTAAGTTATGGTTTGTGCAGGTTTTAGGGTTTTGTGTGATATTTTTCTTAGGAGCAATAAGCACTAAAGCACCCATGACCTTTGTATGAATACTCTCATGCAACACCAATTTGATTTAATTACGTGTTGTATGATGCAATGAATTGATTGGTGCTGTCTTGGCTGGGAATTATACTTTGAAATCCATTTTACCTGGGCATCTTATAAGTGCTTTTTTTGGATCCAGTTCCTCTTCCAGTAAAGTTTTCAGCAGTCCTGTCCATACTTTCTTTCCTATATGTGAATTCCCATCAAATTTCCATACTATAAAATTGGATTATTCTAATTCTAGAAAGAGAACTTTTGTTTTCCTATTAGAGGTACGAGCTATTTCTTTTCCTCTGTCATTGTTGGCACCTGCTCTTTAGGAAAAGATGTAAGCTCTAGAAGTATTATGGTGTCTGCCAGTAGAAGAGGATCACCACAAAGGACAAACCTGCAGTGACATGAAGAGCTGAACACAGAAGCCAGTTATAGTAGGACATGTAGAACTAGGAAAGGCCAAAAGGATGAAGTGGAGGACGACAAAAGGGATCAAAATTAAAGCAACAGTAAGAAGCAGAAAAGATATTTCTTTCTCTGTGTTTTTGCTCCCTGGGAGTAAGGAAGGATGTTTTTCCCCTTTCTTCTTTTAATTTCTTTTATAAAAATGAAGTAAAACAGGAAAATCACACAAATTCACTGAGAAATAAAAGATGCAAGACAGTGAGTGCCAGAGGAACGATACAAATTCAATCTTATTTTTAATGAGCACTTAGGTAAAGTAAAACAGCTTTGACAGGTAACACTTAAAAGCACTGACTCCACAGTAAGCCTAGAGATGGTGATTGCCTTATGACCTAGGATGCTTGGTTTCAAGGTCCTAAGATGAGAAGGAGATTTGAAATGCACTCTCTGCTTCCCAGAGTTTTATACAGTAGATTGCTGGAACTAAAGTCAGGTAGATATACGTCCTGTCTCAGTGGCACCTGCTACGCATCTCGATGTGCATATACCATTTCAAGGTGGAGGGGTGGGGTTGGTATAAATACTATGAAGCCCACATGTATGGGCAGACCCAGGAGTTTGGCAACTGTCAAGCTCTACAGGACTTGTATGCCCATTAGGACTGATTCCACTATTAAATACAATTTAATTGTACAGAATTTTTGCTTAAATTTGCATAATTGCATAGCAGTATAAGGCCTGAGCAAGGTTTGGGTGGGGTGGGGGGGGTGGGCAGTGCAGGTTCTACATCCTAAGTGAGGTCCTAGGATCTGTGCCTAGCTCAAGTTTTCAGTAACATTTGAAAATATTACTCAATTGCTTCAACTGGTCCAACTTTTCTAGGTACTGTTAAGTTCAGTGTTTGTTCATTTGTTTCTAATACGTCAGAAGTGTTGAGGAGTGAGCTGTTTTAATAGGCATTGTGAAGTGCACCAATAGATGGAGCTATGGGAGACTTTTGTGGCTGTATGCCTTACAGGACAGAACAGCCGAGTATAGGTCAGTGACACTACCGTATGATTTGTTACTCAGGGTTTTATCTGGAGCACAACTATGTTGTGATTTATAGGAAAAAAATAAAAATTTGTTTTTATTTTGTTTTCTACTTTTCTTAGTTATTCTAAAATTGTTCAGCTGTGATCAGTGAAGGAAGGACTTAGTTACCAGCTCTCTGTTATTTAAATCTGAAATATGTTAACTATGTGTGCTAAATATTTTTCTCTTCATACCGCCCTCCAATAGAAGCACTGCAGCTTGGCAGAACACTCACAGCTCTGTCAACAGGAGTATTACCATTGCTTCAATGAGAACAAGGCTGAGCTCATAAATCCAGGATGAAGACAATTCTGTCTCTTCCCTCTGTTCTTGGTAATGTTTTTGTTCTTCTTCATCCAACATCATGCTTAGTCATCCTCAGCAGGTAGGTTGTGTAATATCTGTTGAGGGACAAGTGTACTGAAAACAGTTCCATAGGTCAAGGTCATACCTTCACTCCAAAAGGAAAAATACTGCCCTAAAAGAACACCCTCAGTGGGAAGGCTGTTCTGAAATTACAAACATGTCCATGTTGCATTTGAAAGTCAGGACAAGAGCAAGGCTCAAGAACCTGTTGCAACTCTGATTCACATTCATCCATGCAGGAAAAGGGCTTTTCACTTTAAAGAACATGATACTTTGGGGATTATCTTCTCATAAGAATCTGGTGTCTGTAGTCCCTAATCTTTTCCAGCCTCAGCAGCTGCAATCCATACTTAAGGTCCATAATAATTAGAAGGACTTCTTTTTCAGAGGTGTTGGACTCTACAGCTCCATTTAAGCTTTTTTCTTTTGCACTATGTTGATACTGTAATATAAAAACTCATACAGTAACTTTGCCCATAAGAAGAAGCACTAACCAAATAGCAATTTGCCATTGTTGCCACTAGAGGATGAACATTAAAGAGTAGTGAAATTGCATACTACTAGTGCCTCTCTCAAAGCCTTTCAAAGCATGCATACATGCTATGACAGAAAACTAGCTGTATCATTAAACTTTAACATTAAATTCCAGTAGTCTACAAGAGACACAAAAGAAAGTGCAAGCCCAGTAAACAAAGAAATATTAGTTGTTTAGTTTGGTTTTTTTGTTTTCTTCTTTTTTTCTTTTTTTTCCCCCCCTTACTTATATGTGAAGTACAGTAACAGCAGTATAGTTTTATATACGTAGTTTGGTATATGTAGTTTCATATTCTCTAACATGCTGATTTAATAAAGTAGAGACAAGCCTTTCTTTGGGAAAAATTATTCACTAAGGTCTAATGTAGTACATAGGCCTGGTTGAAGACCCTTAGCTTAATATAATTAACTATTAATACTGTCGATGTAGAGTAACAGACACATGTTGGAAAATCCCTGAAGCACCAGTTGATTTTATTAATATTTTCTCATTAAATACTGTAAGCCATTTTTTAAACTTTTGCAAATTCATGAGTACCTAAATTACTACAAGATAAATGCTGTATAGTCTTCTGTATTTCTTCTTAATGTTGTAGAGAAGAAATAGAAATAATTTCCAAAATCATGAGAGCCCTGATTTTTTTGCATCTGACTGCCTGATACAGCTTCAGAACTTGAAAAGACCCAAAGTCAGTTCTGCATTACCATTCAGGGCAGTGTATTTTCCTCCACAGAGGAAATTCTTGGAGGTTTTATTGGCACCAACTCATTCCATGAAGCTGACGAGGTGGCAGCCTTGTTCCCTGGAAAACTTTCACAGCATTTAATGTGTTCTGAATTTTCAGAAGTTTTGTATTGCATTTGGCACAAAGCCAAAGACTTATTAGATGTTAAGTAGCCATATTCCCTAGATTTCTCTTGCTTTTGATGTAGCCTGAAGCAGGACCTGAGGTGGACTTTCCCAGCAACTACATCCCTGGCCTCCTAAGAGCTTTAACTTGTCCCAGCTGACCTTTCCACTTGGCGTAGCATCATGGAGTGGAGTCAGCCTAAGTAGATAAAGGCACTTAGGGGTATGACAGCTGAATCTGAGTTTTGGCAGAAGATCGATGTCGGGTATCAGATGGACAAGGAATGCAGCAATAAAGAGCAGGCATGGAAGACAGAAGATCTCTGTATCTTATAAGAAAGGAAGCAACTAGAGGCCAAATTGGACAAGATGTTAGACAGAGATATTTGAAGACCAAGGAACTGAATGAACAGGAGACAAGAGTGACTTTGAGAGGTAACTGCAAGAAAGGAAATCAGAAGCAGTATCAGGACTTTCTGAGATTAGATGAAGAAGCCTGAAGAAGGAACAACTCTAACTGACTCTCTGGGAAGGAACAAATAAACAAGAGATAGAACTGGGTCATTTGGATTAAGCGTTGGGTCATGCAGCCAGACTAATCTGTGCTTGTCCCAGGGGTAGAAGAGGGTTTTACACTAACTTTGCACTTGCCTGATCTTAGTTCAGCCCCTGGCACAAATCATAGATACTGATGAAATGCCTGCAAGCTCAGGGGGAATAGCAGCACATCTGCAACCATGCCTATTTTATCTCAAAAGCAGCTTGGGATCTACACCAGCCAGGAGCTCTCTAGTTGCCAGAGGAAGCTGTGGGGGTCAGACAAGCAGCCTGGGTAACGCACACAAACAAATACCAGAACATTAACTAAACATCAAATGAAGTGAGCATGCCTTGGCTGATGACCTGAGGGACAGCATCACCGTGCTGCCTGGCTACACAGAAAGCCAGGTTTGAGGATAAAGCTGTTCTCCTGAGAAACTCTGAAGCATTTCACTTCAGGAATCATTATCAAAAACATCCCAATTCCTTTTAAATCCTGAGAGGTTTTAAAGCCACAACTCCAACTCAATTTTGAGCATAACACAGATGCTGTGTTTTGAGACAGGTCAGCCTGTCTCATAATGTTGCCTTGGGACATACTTCTGCTTCTCTGCCACCTCGAACATGAGATATTACAAGTTACAGTGTGTGGGAAGGAAATGAAAAAGTGTCACTTGCCTCCATTCTTAACTTGCATCTTCTCCTGAACCAGACCTCTCCTCTTTGGGGTAATTAGGTTGTGCCTGGAACAGCTGAAAAAACAGTATAGCCAGGAAAGCACACGTGCTAGAGCTACACAAGTACAGAAATATGTGCATGTAGGTGGTAAATACATTCTGCATTCCTGCTGCTGGCACTCCATAGATCACTTAGAAGTAATAAACTCAGCCTAAAGATTAAATAACAGACAGCGGTAGGAACTAACACAAATATTATGGTTTTTGCATCACTTCTGAACTGATGCTTCAGAAAGATCCTGTGGACTAAACTACCATTTTGACAATACAGCTGTCAGGTAACACACCCCTCTTGACTGACATGCAGCAGCTTGAGAGAAAAAACAGAAAACTCATACTCCCACAAAACACAAGAGCATTAAGTATCTCCAGTGCAACAAGGAGTTACATTTACAATCCAAGGTTGGGACAAACTCATTTTGAACCAAAACTTCAAAACAGTTGTTAATTAGTAATCTCTAGAGAGTGGCCTCCCTCCTTGGTGCCTCTCAGTATTTCCTCATCTCTCCAGCTAGCAGCAAAAATATTCCAGATTGCATCAGCTGTGACTACTTTTAGATGAGGAGATTCTCCTTTGGCTAACCAGGATTATACTCTATGTGACTACTAGGACTTTGTCACTTAAGAAACATCAGCAACCCTAGAAGATTGGAATACTACACAAAAAAGTATGGTAGGGAAGAGCTGTGGCAGGATGAAGAAGGATTCTTATACAAAGTTCTTCTTGCCTTCTTTGTTCCAGGCTTTCAGCCATTATAAATTAAGATTGGCTCTGATATAGAGGCACTTCTTAATTTGTACCTGACTTCTCCTAGATTTAAGACACAAGAAAAAAATCACAAAACAACAACAGAACATTTTGGAAGGAAAGAGGAAGTCTAACAGGCATTGTAGTCAAGAGTGTGATTTACTGGAACTGGTTATTCCCACAAGATGGATATGACGGCATTAATCCCATAGGTAGCCCATTCAAGCTTCTTCAATTATCAATTCATGTTTAGTTGCCTCTTCGATGTTTTTAAGTTGACGAAGCAGCCATTCTCTTTCTTTCTTTCTCTGTTATAGAAGAGAAAATGTTATTAAGTTCACCTAATTCATTCAGATGTCCCCTGCTTTCAAAAACAAAAAACATACAGAAAGGTATTATGACCCAACTGGATTTTGGCTGAAATTTTCCATTTTTTTAAGACAAGAAGCTCTTATACTCTCAGAGCTGGTAAGTTTTCTTGAGTTTTCAACACATCCATGAACAATAGAGGTTACAGAGGAAAAACCAAACCAGAACAGAATTTCACAGCTTCACACTGACCACCATTAGAATCTAATTCTAATGCCTCCCTATCCTTTCTAAGGGCTTTCCACAGGCCCTTTGCTAATAATTAAAATTCCAGGCAACTGACTTCTTGTGCTCCACAGACAATCAAAACCTGCATAAGGTCTATTAATCTAAGCTTTCCCTAGGAAACCCTACACTAATCAAAAGGACTGCGCACAAGATCCCATTTGCAATGTCTAGCATTCTTTTTATAAAGCACTATGATTTGGATTAAACAAAGAAAGGGGTAGATTATTAGCTATTGCATAACTAAAAGCCTTTACCAGAAGAGTTTTATCAGTTTTCTTCTTTCTGGTTTTTGCTATTGGGAGATCTTTAATCCCTGGTATTCCAGTAACAAGCCGTGAAGGTTCACTCTTGTGAGTTACTGCAGCCTCCACAAATGCTATGGTAGTAGCTTGAGTTTCCATGTTGCTTGACTCTTGATTTGATTCATCAGATGCCAACACAGTGGAAAGCCTCCTTCTAGAAAATACAAGCTGAGAGCTTTGGCTTTTCTCTTTATTTAATTCTTGCGAGTCAAACACTGTTGAAAGCCTTTTGGGGGACATATGAGGAAAGTATGCATTAATGCTTACTAATGATACTTGAGATAATGATCTACTTGTATTTGATTTTGGCACTGGAGATCCAGAAACTCTCTTACTGGTATCTTGGTCCTTGACTGACTGATTTGTCAGATCTGTAAGATCTGTTCTTGAAAGCATCGAGTCCACTGGGGTGCTGTGTTTCACCATTCTCTTTTTCAGAGATCTTTTAACACTTAGAAAAGAATCATCTTCCTCCAACATCTTGAAGTCAGGTTTATTGCCTTAGGAAAATACGAAGATTGTGTCATTGCTCACACAGAAAGAGATGCAATACAAAGTGCTTTTTAACAGTAAGCTGTTAAATCAAATCCAAGGTGTTCCTAAATTCATGTCTACATTCTGTCTTTATATGGAATTTATCCTTTGTGTAGATAAGTTTTCAAGGGTTTGGAAAACAGAACATTAGAAGACAGCTGGTCACACATACAACACTTCCCAGTCTTCTGCATGTGAAGCTCCAAATGTGCTAGTTTTTTATTAACCACAGCATCATTAAGACAGTGTTTTCTCCTTCAGAGTACACAACTAACATACTTTTGGGGTTGCAGCTGCTAACACTGTGTATGTAGATGAAAACTGTTAGATACCAGAGAGATTACCATAGTGTAGCAAAAATTCAAATGCTCCTAAGAGATGTGCAGAGAATTCCTGGATTCACCCAGCCATTTCTTAGTCCAATGGCTATTTTGTTTCTCTTAATTCTTTAAAGGGGCTCACAAACCTCCCAGTCTCTCCTACATACTTGATATTTGGCTTACTTCAGTTGATCCTAAGCTTTGATTCTAAAAGTCTATTTTCAACTGAATTTACAACAATGGCAAGGTTGCTTTTGCTAGTAGCATTTTCCCTGTCCATTTGCAAATCCCCAACAAAAAGGAACTCAACTTCTTACACCTGGAGAAGCCCAAGATAAAAATATCCAGTTTAAAGTATATTTAAAATAAATATCTCAATTAGATGAGCATTTAATACTTTTAGTAACTGCTGAACTCTTTGCTTTCATGAGATAATTCAGATATTTCATGCAGGTTGGTTGCATGAAGCTCGGCAAGGGGGCAGTATGTTTTATATGTTTGTATTCTAAACTGTATATAGATCGAGGCATTGGTTGTACTTGGAGGGGCAAGACGTCAGGATTATAATGAAAGGGGGCGCAGGAGGGCAGGGAGATATATTTGCTGAAGTAAAAGGCATTAGTTCTCCATTTCTTGTCAGTGTTTTGCCTCACTGTAGGATTTAAGTTTTCTAGGAGAGTTTCACATGTGCTTTGTGTTTCTAAACACAAAGGAGGCAAGAGATAGAAACTGATTCTCTATCAGCAGAAATCGGCTCTTTTGTGGTTTGTTTGGGATTTTTTTTCTCCTTAGAAAGAGGGAGGGGTACCCCATAATCACTTTTATTTGGATACCCATTTCTCCTCTCACTTCTCAGCAGTGCTATCGTGCTATTGTGTGACACATTATAAGCAGCACTCAACCTACAGACACTGCCTTTTTCCTTTCCTGTTTAGACAGATTGACTTCCCTTAGTCTTTATCATAGAAGCTTACTAGCTAGTAAGCTTACACGATTAAGCTCAAAGAAAGAATAAGGAGTTTGCAGCCTCCACCCCTCCCCCAAGCCTAACCTCAGCTATACATTTTAATGTTTTTCTCTTAATTGTTAGAGTTTAGATGGTCACTTAAAAAGTATTTTTTACTTCAATTAGTTTCTAATAAGTATTTTCAACCAAAGCTTATAAGGAAAATAACAGTGACTTTTTTATTTCACACTTCTCTGTACTTTTGAGAGATACATGTATACAAGCAACAGATTTTTTTTCTGCTCTAATACCATTATAGATAAAGGAGATGAGAAGTCTAAAAACAACAGAGAAAGATAAACTATTTAAGAATGTCAGAGTGTACCAAGGAGAATACATTTTGCAGGAAATTTGATAAAATAAAACAGGCTTACCAGACCTACCAAGTTCTGTCCCCTGTTCTGTCTGGTTTTCAAGTGATCTAGCTTCAGCTGCTGCTTCTCTTCTTATAGACCTGCTAGCTACCCACCTGGCCATCCTTTGCTGCAGAGACTCCCTAATTAACATATTTAGCATTTTTTAGGAGTTTCAGCAGTGCTGCTAACTGAATAAGCTACTGAATAGAAATCTAGAATTAGTTAATCATAGGAAAATGGGCTAGTCAAATTATCTACATGCTATATTTATTGTTGTTTAATCTCTGGTGCTTGCTGTCTATTTCAATCAGAAAAATTGGCTTCACATGGATGCTTAAGGCACACAGGATCTGTTGCAATATGGCTGCATGTTGATGAAGTATATCTCTTGCCATCTTAAGCTTTCACTGCTTTTCTTGCTCAAAAAAATAAATGGGAAATTAATATTAAATCTGCCATGAAAAAGCTCTTCTTTTGGAAAACACGTAGTGAGAATAAACTGAAGATTTTTTTACTGCAGTGTGAATTTCACAGTGCTTGCCGCTAACAGCTAATTGGCAGCATTTTATTTTGAAGCATGTGTTTTCAAAGTATTGGCTCTTAGATTAGAATTGCATTGGTTTGAAAAGGTATGGTTCAGGAAGACCATAACTTTTATCAATGGAAAAGCAGTTGGACTGCACCATCCGCACTGAATTGCAAGTCCGCTCTATGACGGATGGCAGTAAACATCTAGCTATCACAATGTTATTGAGCAAGCACAGGTGTGAGGGAGCATGTGCACAAATATTGGGGTAGCCCCTTTTGACAACGCATGACTTGTGGACCTTTAAAATATAAGTTTATCAAACAGACCTAATTTCAGGTCTTTTTGTGGGTGACTTGAGATTGTAGAGTGCATGTAGTGCAGACAGAGGGGCGAAGCGCTGATCTTGCAGGGATTTGAACTTGTGGTTCCAGGGAGTCTGGGCATTTCAAACTTAATCATAAACCACCCTCTCTTGCCACATTAATAGTTGCACTATGAATAGACAATTGGAGCTACCAGTTCAATATTTAGGAATAACAGTCTGTCAGTATATGAGGAAAGTTGCTAGGTTTAAATTATGCGCCCCTAAGGAACTGAAAGAGAGCTTGAGAAATGGAGGCACTTTACAATCACATGGATTGCATGAGTAAACATCTTGGAAATAAATAGTCTGTCCAGGATAAGCTATTTATTTCCTAAACTCCCAGGGGAGGTTCGTACAGGAATATTTCGAGAACTAAACAAAAACTATTTTGAGATACTTGTGGCTGGGCAAAAAAAAAAGTTCTCAGTCCTTTATAAACATAGACCAACCTTTACCTCTTTTTGAATATTTGTAGTCAGTTTTCAAACCTTGTGGCTTGGTGAGCAAACCCACCAGATCAGCCATACTGTGCCTCGCAGAGGTCGGCAAGCCAGTTCCTTATACAGTACAGAGAGTGATGTCTTGACGTGGTGTCACAATGTTTGTGCTGTCCTAATGTATCATCAGGACATAATATCGCCTCTCCCAGCAAGGCAGTGTGACACAAACAACACTAAGCAGTTTGGACCTGCATGACAAGCTTCCTACTGGCCTTGGCTTCCAGCTGCTGCTTTGCCTTCCTTGGGCATGGACATGAAACACCCAAGCTCTGACATGAGTGACACCTTGAAGGCTTCTTGCATCTTTCAAAGAATGACACATACTGTGTCCTGCACTCACATCTATTTATTATGAATCATTCCTTTACTAAATTCCTTGGTATGTCCATCTTCACCCTCAGCATTGTCTACTTAATATTTTGAAAGAATACCTCTGTAGGTCTGGATCCAGCCTTTTGGTCTATATTTACACACATTCCTCTCATTTGTTGTATAATGCAAGACAACACTCAATTCTAGCAATATTATTATGTACGTCCACATATATTATATCAAATCTTTATGTTGATAAAGGCTTTATGTTTCTGTCCTGAAAGATTTTTTTGTTGATCTCATTTTAGGAGAAAATTTCATCTCCTTTCTAAATTTGCTCCAAAAATACAAAACCTACATAGGAAATGATTTAAATGTTTTTACTGCATTCCCCAATAAAAGTGGGGAATATAGCAACAGCACAGTGTTTCATTTAAATTTCATCCCTTTCATTCCAGTTCAAATGCATGAATTCACTTCAGAGACATGGGAGTTTGAGGAAACAGGAACAGGGCAAAATCAGAATTATTTTTCAGTTTACCAAGGAATAACATACATAGAGGGACAAAAATGGATACCTTTCCTCCTTTGACTTCTGGTCTGCGAGACCAGAAGAGACTATGAGTATTCATTTGCTGCCCTTTTCATTTCTTCATTTCCCACTCTGATGATGGCACCAAACAGTTCTCCTGAAGGAAACTTGGATGCTGAACGAACCCTTGGCTCATATGCTTCCCTAACATAATTTATTGAATTGGATATGTAATTCTAGTTCATGAAGTCACACATCTTGCATAAGTGTCCAAGCCATTAGGAGCTGCGTGCAGTCTTTCCTGGGCAGAACAGTATCAGGTCCTCTCCCTGCTCTATTCTGATGTTTTTAGGTGTAGAGAGGAATTCCACAAAGTACATAATAAGAAGTAGGAGTGGTAAGTAAAGCTCAACATTCTACTCTGTTTGATGACCCATGGTGGGATGACTCTTGTTTGAAGCACTAGAAGGAAGAAGGAAGAGCCAGAGGAAGCATATAAATGGTGGTAGGGAGTAAAAGGGGAGTTAAAAATAGAAGAAGAAATTGAGAGGTACAAAGGTGAAAATGCTTTCCTAAATTTGGAATCATGTAGAAAGAATAAATTAAAAGAAATGTTAAAGAAATGGGAAAGAAAAAGAAAAAATAAAAAAGAAAGGAAATTAAATTTTTTCCTAAAAGATTTAGAGGACTTGAGCCTCATCATAAACTAACCTTTGCAGAATAGTACCTCCCTTGGTATGGAAAGCATTATGGTACAGTGGGCAAAAGGAGAAGAGATTGTGTCCCAGTAAGCTCCTTGGGCAGCCACAGACATTGAAACAGTCCAACACTGCCTGTGGACTTAACCTCTTCAGGTACATAAAGCTGCATAGATGAAGCCAGTGGAACTTTTCAAAAGCACCTTAGCACTTTTTCCACTTATTTCAGTAGGCTCTACTGAGAATCATGAGTTTTGTGATGGGGTAAATAATGGGGACATACATTTTATATATGTGTCTTGAAGACACTTTGGAATAGAATAGAATGGAATAGAATAGAATAGAATAGAATAGAATAGAATAGAATAGAATAGA